>NC_081758.1:16372078-16672078 GCF_963082965.1 Carassius carassius
AAATAAAAAAAAACACTTGATTTTCCAGACTATCAACTGTTGATTCCCAACACTGTCAAATTTAAAAAAAAAAAATTGGTTTTGTATGGGGAAAAAATATATAGACATAATTAGTTCAAATTAATGACGCTATTCTTACATGTAATGACTAGTGAATGACTTTATATTGTAATTCTTTTCTTGTCTTTCCAATTCCAATTCAGCATCCTGTGGGCTTTGACCAATTCAACTCAAACTCCAAATCATGGATTGAATTTTTCCGAATTTTGCCATTTTTTCACCATATTCCTCAGACTAACAGCTGCCCTTAAAATTAAAGTTGAATCCAAAACACTTGATGGTTGCCGATCTTGAATAAATAACAGCATAAAAGTATGATAAGGCAAACCCCATTTTCATTTTATACACCTAATGATCACACAGGTGTACTTTTTGTCACCCATAACCTGCTGTGTTGTAAATACGGGTACATCGTTTCAAGACACCACTTACTGTGATGGGGCTTTTTAAATATTTCTCACACTCTCTCTTCTTCCTTCCATGGAGTGAGCTGAGCTCACACAGAGAGAGGAATGACACAACAGCACAGCATACTCACTCATAGCAACAGAAAAGAAGAGATGAAGAGCTCAGGGGAGGCAGTGAAGAGAAACCGAAGCGTCACAGAGAGCCATGTTGAGCAGAGCTTCAGTGGATTCAGTCACACAGTCACCAGTCCACAGGGCTGACACTTTCACATCAAGATTAAGGTTATATCTGGTGACAACCGGGCAGGGCAGGAGGCTTGGGAAAGAGTTGTAGCTTCAGATGTAAACGGGTTGCTCCTGGGCTGTTAACAAGCGGTACATGGCAGCCGGCATAGTCTTCATGTGAATCTGTTTTGCAAAATGTGATCGTCCAGTTCAGTTACACACAAGTCATACTAAAAAGCACTCAAGCCAATCTTGTATCTTTGAATTATGTAACAAAATGTAAATCTACAGTCAAACCAAAAAATAATTCAGGCACCAGATATATTTTTTTTAGTGTGTGCAGGACACTATAGTTAAGTGAGAATAGAGAATATTTTATAATAATTCCTGTTTTTTTTTTTGTTTTTTTTACATTTATAAAATGCAAGCTTAACTTGTACTAAACCCGGAACATTTCTCTAAGACAAAGGCTTCATCCAAAATCGCATACTACCCTTTGATATAATATGATAAAACTGTACTAGTATGTCCGACCTCACAGTATTCACAAAACAGTTGACGAAATGTACCTGGATGACCTATTACTTCCAGCGAGATCCTAAAGTAAGCATTGGGTGGACACTTTTCTATCCCATGAGGCGGTGGGGTTTATGAATGGCAGTGACACTGGTAGGTCAGATGATAATAATAACATGGTGAATGTAGTACATTAAAATTACATTCATACTACATGCATTCATACTATATAAAACATACTTTTTTTGCCAGTCGCAAAGAAATGACTTCTTCAAAAGAACTTTATATTCAGACAGTATGCGATTTCAGACGTTTCCACCATGTTTGGACACTTTCTGGTTGTCAAATGTTAATGAATCATGCTCTTAGTTAATTTGATGAACTACACCTGCAGTTACTCTGATAGGACACCTCTGTGAAATTCATACAGAACTCACATTGACTCCGGTTGATTTACAGTCATAGCAAAAATAATCCTGAGAAAAATGTACAAAAACCTTTTGGGGCCACTGTTGACAGCCTGTGATCTACATCAAACAGAGCTAAACATGGCACCATAGTTTCTTGATCAAGATTGAAATAAACGACCTCATTGGAGAAATAGTGATGTGAAAATATTCTGTTGTTAGGCAGGTGTGGCACCATGGAGCTCGATCGTGTTCTCCAGACTTACCTCACCAACTGCATTTGACAGAATGTGTACAATCTTCTCATGAGGGGTGGCCACAACACTCTGGCTATTGATGTCAATGATCCGGTGTCCGACACGCACCCCGCCGCGCTCTGCTATCCCTCCTCTCATCAGACTGCAAATCTGGAGGATGCAAAATACAATAAAGTTGTACTTCAGACCAGTGTTATTTTTTTTTTTTATCATTGAGATAATATTATAGTTTTTCTAATTATTAATTACATTTTAAAGTACTAGTAATTGTGTTTTTGTCATTTTATTAGTAAAATATGCCTATATAGTTTTTATTCATTTTACTTTATTTTTATTTATTTTAGTTCATTAAGTTAAACTAAATAAAAATAAGAAATGTTGCTTTGGCAACTTGCTGAAATAAAATAAGTTTTATTAAGGTGTATTATATTTTATTTTGGTTAACATTTAAATTTAACCAAAATAAATACAAGCCTTTAAAAGTCTTTTTTGTTAACTATAACAACATAATTCATCCCAAATCAAGTAACTATTGGAAAACATTACTGTAATACTTATTACAAACTATTACAACATTAAATTATTAAAGATGTGGTCAATAACAATACTTATTTTACTGTTAAGGAAGATAAACAGGTTATATTGAATAGCTGATATTCCCTACTATTTTGTCTACATATATTAAAACACATTAATGCAATTTGCACATTAATGCACAATGCAATTTCATTATTTTAAATGCTACAAGTGATTTTAGGCTTCATAAGATTATATGGTACAGTACAAAAAATTATATTTAGAGATTTGACATTTAATAAAATGAAATTTAATACTGTCATTATTAATGTTTTTAAAGATTAACTTGAAGTGAATGTTAGATGAAGGCAAATGTAATATATTAACATAAAATTACAGGACATGAGTATGCACATTTAAATACTCATTCAAATAAGCAATATTAGCCAATGGCGATCTCAATAATTTTTCGGAAAACCCACAATGCCATTCTGCACACTAAATCCCAGCTGATATCTCAGGTCTGGTCTTCGGATGAGGACAGTGGTCACAGGTGGGCATCTCACAATATTAAGCTTTATTCTTGATTGGTTCTTCAATCCCTAGAAGATAAAATAAAATTAAATTAAAAATTTTAAATTAAGTTAAAAAAATTAAAGGAAAGATTAAAGATAAGAACAATCTGTTTTATGCAATAAATTAAATGTAAAAGAATTGGCCACAAATAAATGCAGTAAACATCTGAGAATCAGAATTAAATCTTTGATTTTAATTAATGATTGTGTTGAAGTCCACTTGATTTAGCACCCACTGTACCTTGATAATACTCTGGCAGGTGGAGAGGGGTAACCCCACCAGGCTGGTGCCATTGATGGACATGATCTGGTCTCCTATGTTCAGCCTGCCGGACTTCTCAGCCGGGCCGCCATGCATCATGTTTGCTATAATAACTGTGGGCAGGATGGAGCCCCATCCCGACTCCACGATCACAACCCCAAGAATCTCCCCCTTCTGCTTCTCTATGTAAACCTGTAGTGCACACACACACACACACACACACACACACACACACACACACACACACACACACACACACACACACACATCACTGCTAAAACATGATCTAGTCAACATTACTGATAATTCTGACATTATCAAGACAAATTCTCAACATTTCACAGTAATCTTCTGTTTCCAAAAGGCATGGGCTGCCCACTTACATCTTTGCAGTTCTCAGACTTGGAGAAGTGAATGAGGTCATCGTTGTACATGTCCTGTGTGTTCAGGAGATCGCTGTACTCTTTCTGACTCAGATCCTCTGGGTTGATGCCATTGGCACGCAGGAACTCTTGGTACGCCACACTGAAAGCCTGGCCGATGGACTGAGCTATGAGCTGAGCCTGAGCACAAAGACGAATCAGGTTAAACAACTAAAAATGATATTCCAAAACAAACACATTATATTGCATGTTTACAATTTGAATTATCGAACCATTTTTTGGAAGAAAGCACTTCTTTTTTTTAAGCTAATAGATACACACATAAGGTCAAGAGACGACAAGGGTGGCATTCCTCAGGACAGCCGAATTCATGCCTTTTGCCCTCATGTCACTGCTGTATGCTGTGCTGTGATATACACTGGCTCTTTTCATTTAAATAGCCTCTGATGCTGAACAGAGAAAAGGTCACATCCTGTCTCTTGATTCAACCCACGCAGCAAGACGCCCAAGAACACCATCTGGATAACTGCTATTAGAGGTCACCATAATGCCCAGTAACTGCAATACTGAACATGCTGGGAAACAATGTGAGGGGCCTACGAAAAATTAAGCAAATGTGGAGGATTTAATGTGGAAAAAGTCTAAAGGCAGAGTTGTGGCAGAACTCCCATTAACTGTGGTAATGAAAGGCCTAGACTGGCTTATTGCTTTCATAAACTCCAACAACAGCAGTATGGCAAAGTGTGTAAATCTGTTATATCGTTTTACAATGCTGAAGCAATAAACTGTCACACTGACACATAGTTAGGATGAAGAACTCACATCTTCAGACTCAAACACGTGACAGATCATCTTGTATTGGCGCTTCTCGTCCTGGGCCGGGTCAGAGGCTTCCATGTTCTCCTCAGAGTCGGAGCGAAGCATTCTCCTTCTGGCCATCAGTACCACAATGTTCCCGATATCAGCGATGTAGGAGATGGTCCTTAAAGGGTGGTCCATCATGGTCTCCTGAGAATCACGGGGAGATTTACATATGAATATATTAGTGGTGGGCCGTTATCGGCGTTAACGTGCTGCGTTAACAGGAGATTCTTATCGGGCGATAAAAAAAATATCACCGTTAATCTATTCTCAAAGTTGGGTTGGGAGCTGGGTCTATACTAGGCGAGCTATGATGACTTTCACCTTGATATTTTAGCGTGGATGAATAACCGAATTGCACTGTAGGGGGCGAGAATCTGTGAGTATGCCTACTGTGAAATTACCACATCAAACGTGACGTGCTAACATGGATGCAGCTGAAGCCGCTGGGTTTGCTTCAGGGAATTTTTTTTTAAGAAGCTTCCCAATGGAAATCTCGACAAGATGCACGCCTGTTTCACACATAATCCATCTGCAGTGTGTATGCAGTCCGTGTGCGTTACGTATGTGGTGCTGAAGCAGCACGGACTCATACTCATTGCGCTTTCACACAGGACGCGTTTGCAGTCCACTACTCGGTACGTAAACGATCGCTGCACTGCTGCAGATGCAACGCTACTGGGAACGCAACTGGAATCCGTTAACATGGGTGCGTAAAAAAATTTGCAACAGGAGTAAGGTTGTTTGCACCTTGTGCATTGTGGAATTAGTTTTTATCGCTTTCTCAAGCAGTTGCATTTTGGAAACAGGAGATGAGCCCCTGGTCTAATGCACCACCTGGCTTTAGAAACCCGCTCTAAAAGACTTACTTTTGGTCATTATTTCATTTGGGTAGCACACATATTCTGAATGCCTTTGGCAGAATTTAAATGAGCCATTTTAATCTAGATTAAATCTAAGATTACAGTTAGATTAATCTAGATTAAAAAAATTAATCTATGCCCATCTCTAGAATATACATACAATATATATTTACATATATTTTTATATATACTGTATGTGTGCGTTTTGGGTCGGTAAGAAGTCTCTTATGCTCATTTATTTGATCAAAAATAGAGTAAAAACCTTTTTTTTATATATATTATTCCAATTCAAAATAATGGTTTTCTATTGTAATATATTTTTTAAATGTGATTTATTCCTGTGATGGCAAATCTGACTTGTAACACGTGTAACATGATCCTTAAAAATCATTCTAATATGCTGATTTGCTGTTCAAGAAACATTTATTATTATGTTTAAACAGATGTATTGCTTAATATTTTGTGATTTTTTTATTTTTATGAAAAAGGTTTCTTTGATGAATAGAAAATTCAAGAGAGTAGTATTTGAACTTAACAGTCACTTTTGATAATTCACATCTTGGATGAATAAAGGTATTAATTTCTTTGAAAATTAAAGTCTTACCACCAGAAAACCTTTAAACATTAGTGTATATTTTCATTTTTTTCGATGATGAATAAAATTTAGATTTTTCACGACCCCTGTAAAACACAAATATTCTGTCCGGACACTGCCTCCTTGTGGTACACAGGATGTCTGCACTAGTATTTTGTACAGTTTTGGTCAAATGTAGTGTGCTTCTACCCTTAGCATAGGTAATGGGTGAAACCAAAATCAATTTTATGGATGATGAAATACCTGTGAGTCTGCATTGAGCACTTTGATTCTCTGAGTGGAGATGAAGAGGTCCACTTCTGTCATGGGCTGAGCTTCACCTTCTGGAGCCTGAAGATAGAAAACCACACAATATCACACACAGAGAGGGACAGTGACAGAATAACTCTCAGACAGAAGAAGAGACAGAGAGCTGACAAGGCCCAGAGATGCCACGAAGGAGCGTGCAAAGCAACTTTACCTGGCATCTCTAAAATTGGGCATCTTCAAGGCCAGATATTACAATAGTTTTCACTCTCTCCTTCATTGTGTAACTCTGATAACCTGCAATTTCTGTTAAAGCCAGCTAGTAATGCAAGTTGGCATGGGGTTACTTTGGTTAGTTTTGTTCTTCATTTGAAAAGATTCAGTGTGAGAGTGAGAAACTGAGTTTTCCACCATGTGCAGGACAGGCTGAATTGAAAAGATCAAGAGAAGTGCAAAACATGCTGTGCCAGATATACACCTTCAAAACAGCCACAAACACAGCACAGTACCTCAGAAGGAAAAAAATATGATACACAGAAGAAGAAAGTAAAGATCACTTGCATTTTCTGTATCCAGCAAACTAGACTTTCCTAATTTTGCACTTATTCCACGACTTCCCCGTGGAAGATCTGGTGATAAAACTGAGGTAATGTTTGGTGTGGAATGAACAATGGCTAACAGACTGTGCGGACGGACACAGGTACATGACTCGTTGCTGGATTCAGAAAAAATGGCAGAGCGACAGGAAACATGAAAACACTGAAGTGTTGAAACCAGGAAAAAAAAGAGAGAAGACGAAGAACAAAAATAAAAACAAAACACCAAACCGATGAGCAATTACTGCACCTTCTTCCTGTTTTTGGCTAATTTCTGGGACGTCTGCTTAGCATGGAACAAACAAAGACAGGAACATTGTTAGATAAAGCAGAGCTCAGCAAGACCAACCACATTTGAGGGATATTTCTGCTCAATAAGCTGCATCTGACGAGTGACTTCTGGGATATTTATCAGCGTGGGGTGACTAGAATGGATCCAGATGACACCAAGCCAAGCTTTCTAGACACCACCCTGCTACAATATGTTGTCTTTAGTTTCATTACATGGTAATTTTTGCCATCATCCACCAGGTGGACCATTTGTTCTTTTAATATCATATGTTAACTATTGGTTTTATATTACAGAACATTCTGTTCATAAAAAAAATCTACTATACAAAGCATGAGCTCTGCTAAATTTGATTAAGAGCAAGTTCAAACTTGCTAGCAGGCTTTGGTAATGCATCAAACTGGCCATCTAAGGAAGATTAACTTCAGGGCAGCTGAGGCCGGGCGTATTGATTCATGATTGTGTATGGGAGAAGATACGATGTCTCACACATGCAGATAAAGTGTAACCCCCCCCCAAAAAAATAAGATTTTATAACCTATGATCATCTTCAATTATATTTAATAACAGATTACATACAGAAAATAAAACTATAGTGGTCCTTGTATAACCCATATGCATTTATATATTTGCAAAGGAATGGGGCAAGTGCATCACTCTGAAGATTTGACATCTATTCGGCCCACATTGAACTGATCCCTCTTTAAATGGAGGGATCGTTCTCCATTATAAGAAAAGTGGGAAAACGGTCAATAAAGACCTCATGCTATTTGTCATTCTTTGAAGGCTGCAAGATCACTAATGCATTTTTTAAGTTATGTCATCTAAAATATGAGAATGGCCCCGACTCTGGCTTTTAAGCAAACCCGTTAAATCAAACAACCTACAGCAGCACTGTGTATTGACTGTAATTCAGTAAATATTAAATTAGTGTGAAGGTTTCACATTAATATTTGACCAAAATTCATTTGAGGAACGCTTTAACTATAACTGCTAAGAAGATCATATCATCTCATATTTTGTAGACCAGAACATAGGGATGTTATATTATTAATTTCTATCAATCAGTTTTGGATATGTAACCTCACAATTTTTTTTTTTTTTGCAATCAACCGGTCTGATACTGTTGTGTGTCGTGCCACACAGCGATCTGTAATTGAACATTTTAACACAAAATGTACATACAAAGGAAAATGCTGAAGGAACACTAAATGGCATAGGTGCGGTGGTCACTGCATTTTTTAAGGTGGAGGTAAAAAATGCTGAGTAATGCAGCTGACAGGGCGAATGGCTGATTTATGCTGCAGGAGGATGAACAGGAGCGAGGTGGTAAATGTCTCTGGTCCTTTAGGAATAAAAATCACAGGATAGGTCCCTGCATTTGACTTCAGAATCATTTCATTCCCTCAAGAGGACCACACACACTCTTAGTTTCATGATCATCTCTCTTAATCTGCTATGAGCTGACGTTTCAATTTGACCATGTTGTATACAAGGAATAAAATGCTTGTGCAATAAATACATGCTCCGGATACAGTCAGAGCACAGCTCTGCAATTCTTATGAAATCCCATTCTTTTGTCCTAAAACTGTCACTTTTGGTTTCTTGTAACATTCATGCTGCTTCTGAAGCAAGTATTGTTTTGTTTATTTCTCCTGATGAAGTTTACAACAGCGGGGTAAAGACAGAATCGTTTCACCTCACCTTAATGCGACTCACAGCCTCTTGAGCCTGCATCATGCGCACGTTTTTGGAGGGCGTCTTGTCTGAGAGCAGCTGGGTGGATCCCAGGTAGTTAGCAGCGAAGATTATACCGTCAATGAGGTCTTCTGGGTCACATGGGCCTGGTACTAACAGAGAGGAGAGGGACATTTCAGAACATCTTCAAAACATGCTTAGGATGTGCTATCAAGATTCATTTCGGTGGCTGATTAAAGGAAATTATAGGAAATCTTCTTACCTTCCACATATGTCGGGAATGAAGCAAGACTTCTCCTTGACTGCACATACAAGATACAGCACACAAATGACTCAAAACAACATTCTTCAAGGCAAGTTGTTATTTTTAGGTATGGCACTTCATAATGCACTGAACTGGTACTATTTGCAGAAATAGTATAATGTACTATACTATACTATAATACCAAGAAGCCATATTTTACAGTGATTTTAGAACTGCTAAGATGCCACTTCTTGGGCTTTTTAAAGATAATGGCCATTTTAAAAAATATCTTAAAAAAAAATGTAACTACATTTCGAGACCCTGTATGCTTGCTTTGCTGTTTTATATAAACACACACACACACACACACACACACACACACACACGCACACGCACACACACATAAAATAAATAGCACAACTTTAATGTGTTTTAAACTTTATTTGCTCCAATTAATCCAATTTAACAGTATCTTGGATAAGTTATAATAACTATAATAACTTCTAAATCACACCGAGTCAGGACTCTAATGCTGCAGGCTATAATATGTGCCTAATTAAGTTCATAGAGCACCTACTGGATATTATTACAAAGAATAATTAAGAATCATCCAATTTCAGCAGAGTTTTAGAGGTTTATTCCTAGCCTCCTACCTCTTTACTGGCTGGTGACGGAGACTCAAAGCTGTCACTCCCCTCGTGTGATGGCATGTGACGGCTGGAAGACTCCGCCCCCTGTGGGGAGGTGGAGCCTGAGCCTGGAGACTGGACAAAGGAGACAAACTAATTAATATTACATGCTGTACGCTCTATTATTTTGGACAACTGATTGAAGAAATGTAAAAGCTACATTCACTCATGTGACATTTAAAGTATGTTAGATCGATTAAAGTCTTCAAGTTTTTTCAATAACCATAATAAACAAATAAGTACAATTTATAACATTTTAAAAGCAAAGCATTGAGGTAAATTAAACAGATTGAGATGTAATGAAAAGACATGCAAAAATGTGACACAATTCGAAACAAATTTCAGTCAGACATATCTGTTAAATGACTGCTGCTGG
This sequence comes from Carassius carassius, assembly GCF_963082965.1. NCBI lineage: Eukaryota > Metazoa > Chordata > Actinopteri > Cypriniformes > Cyprinidae > Carassius > Carassius carassius. Next base: position 16,382,144 of record NC_081758.1, read on the forward strand.
CGATAGGCTCAGACAGCAGGTCAAGTGGGGAATAATTACAAAAGAAAAGTACATAAGAGATCTGTCTTCTTATATTGGCATCTTAAAACTACACCTCATCTCTCTGAATAGGCCAAAATGTGAAATACTAGGTAACAAATGAGTCATACCCACCGGCGGCGCCAGGGGGGGTCTCAAGACCCTGCCAAAAAACGGCTTGACCCCCCATTTGACCCCCCACCCTCTTCCTGATTAAAAAAATATATCCGGGATAAAGATAAAAAAAAAAAAATTCTCTTCAAACTACACAGAACAATAATAAATAATAATTATTTTGACATTTATTCGTACACTGAACCGAGAAACGTTTCTGTCGGACGCGTCCGATTCGAGAACCGAGGAGCTGATGATATTGCGCATGTGTGATTCAGCGTGGAGCAGACCGACACACAGCTCGTCTGAACCGAACTGATTCTTTTGGTGATTGATTCTGAACTGATTCTGTGCTAATGTTATGAGCGCGGGTAAACCGAGGGCTTAAATGAAGGGCAGTCATCAATGACGCCATTGCGTCGAGCACAAAAGAACCGGTGAACCATTTTTTTTTCCACCTGGTTTATTTGATCGAACTGTCCGAAAGAACCGGTTCACTTGAGCACCTGCTCCTTTGCCCCTTAAGTGCCCTTGTCAAAGCAAAATTTCCTCGAATTTTTTTGTAATAACATTCCCTTTTGTGAATGCCTGCCCACGCCCAATCATAATATTAGTACAATTAATTAATAATAATTTAGCCGTAAATAAAATGACCAACATGATGACCTTTCACCTGACGACGACCTCATCCGACCGGGACGATTCCTCACGCCGCACGCGCATTTTTAAATTGCTAAAGGATATTTTCAACACCGTGGCAGCTGGTAAGTGGTGTTTCATTCTCAGCGAAGTGATTTTGATGTTTATTTACTCATTATTATTTTACAAGGACGATGTGATGTGAGAACATGCAGATATGTTGTTTATATTGCTGTGTGTAGTCTGTAGTGTAGAGTAACGTTAGCGTGCTGTTTGAGGGAGAAAAGTTTCACAGACATCGAGGGGTCTGGTCTTTTATATGTTATTTGACTAAAGTTTTATTATATTACAGTACTTATTTATTTTTTAACACGTAGAGTGCCTTAAAAATAATTATCACAACACTGGTAAGGCTTATTCAGATTTTCTCATTCTCTGAATTATCATTATAAAAATAAAAATAATTCAGAAATGAATTAAAATATAACTATATTTTAAATGTGACGCAAATATATATTTTTTCTACAATAGCAACAGTGTTTACAACAGCAAGACCACTTTAGCCTGTAAACTCAATAATATCTCTCTGGAAATAAATGTAAAAATATCAATGTCAATAAAAAATAAATAATATACCTGACATCAAAGTGCAGTGTGAAGGATATGAATAACAAATGTAGCCTGTCATTTGTTTACATTGCAAAGCTGTTCAATTTTAGACAACTACAACAGTAATAATAATATTAATCAGTATATTCCAGTGTATCAGTTTTTTAATGTTTTGTATCAATATTTAAGGTGGACTTATTGATTAGGTGCAAGAGTAGTAGTGATGGTTAAAATAATAGATTAATGCTGAAATAGTAAATTGAGCCTTGTTCCTAGATGGACAGAGAGTGGAAAGTAATAAATCAAATGAGGAGATGTAGATAGAGGAAGAAAAAGAGGGAAATGTAGAGGCACAAGTGACAGAAAGAGAGCAGGTAACAGCAAGTCAGGAGACAGAGGCTGGTGAGAAAGAGGAAAATGTAGAGGCACAAGTGTTTTCTATAGTTTTTACTATAACCGCTGTTCTTAATTATTCTGTTGAACAAAGAAGAAAAAGCCATCAGGTTGCGACAATTTAAGACTTTTCAGTTTCTAATCCCAGAGCTATTATTATTTTAAACTTAAAATTGTCTTCTCTATTGTTTCTTTTTCAAAACTGCCTCGAAGCATTTGCTGCTGTATCAATACATAATCATCCATATCGATACGCAAATCAGCAAGGAATGCATCACAATATATTGCTGTATTGATATTTTAAACAGCGCCATTTAAAGCCTTGTTCCATGTGCCCCTTTTATACTTTGAGCACCTGCCCCTCCAAAGGTCTCTGCATGGCCCTGCTCAGAGGGAGTGTCAGCCACGTTAAAAAAGTTAACCTTAAGACCTTAAACCTTAACCTTAAAACGCTTAAGTCATTTGTGGATTAATGCTTATTGGAGACGCGAACCATTTTAAACGCCAACCCTTTAAAGTTTGAGCATATTGTTTGCAAACTGCAATTAATTTGCAATTTAATGAATTAAAAACAAAGTAGTTGATATGCTGTGTTGTTTTTGTTGTTTAGTAGCAGTAATATGCAGTTATTAGCCATGTCCACTGTATTTTTTGTTGGTTTTCATGAGACCCCCCTTGAAATGACCAGGACCCCCCATTGCCCCCCCCAATCAAAATTGTCTGGAGCAGCCACTGGTCATACCCTCAACCAGAACACATTTGGATAAAATATTAAAAGTTCATAACTAATATAATATAATATAAATACTGCACAGTCCCACAATGCATCTCCGTGACAGTAATATAATCAGATATGTAGAATGAAAATGAACCTATCTGAAGTACTGACAAATTGACAGATAAACCCAGAGCACATTCACACAATGAACTCCTCACCTCAACACCATGATCTGCCTGATGCATCCAAAAATTTTCCATATCAATAAATGCTTCCGAAAGCTGCAGTGAAAAATCTTCTTCCACAGGATACACTCAAATCAAACAGATGTTGCTGTTTGGACCAGAGCACGAGAGAGAAGAACATAAGAGCCTGATGAGTTCACAATGGCTCCAGACAACAGAGGTGATCAGGCTCCTGTTACAGCCCTACAGGAAAACTGTTCCTGGAACAGATCGCTCAAGAGGAACTTGGATCAGAGATGGCTACACTACGCAACATCAGTGCAGGCCTGTGGAAAAACACTCATTTCTGCTAAAGTGGAATAATCAGCACTTAGCTAACACTATTAGAAGTCACTATTAATAATTAACTCGCTTTTGAATTTTTTACTTGAATTCAACATAGCCTGGATTTAACATTACCCATCCAGTGAGCTTGTACAAAGAAAATCTATAATACTTAAAAAAAAAAAAATTCATTTCAAGCATGTTAAGCGTTAATGCAGGGCAGGGGAAGAAGGCGTTTTTTCTTCTCTAGTGTTACATGAGCCTTGCTGAATTATTCACAGGCCGTCTCTTTCTGTGTCTCTTGACTGCACTAAATAAATCATATTGTGGAGGGCTTCTGATGAAATGTCAAATTCTGAGAACAACAGAGAACGGAAGCGCGCAGGACACCACCAAGTTTAGAGCAACTTTCCTGGGGATTCTGGGATATCGGCAAGATGCATGACTGTTTAGCATTCACCGAAAAACTCCAGAACATTGTTTACATGATCAGAACAAAATTCAAAAAAAAAAAAAAAATATATCATCAGCACAATCCTTTACAAACTCAATCATAATTGCAGTGGGTGGCAGTGGTGAAAACTCCCACTGGTAGTTTTCAATTAAGTGCAATTCTTTACTTTATTCCTCTGAATGCACAAGGAAGTGTTCACTCGTCTCATCAGATTGCCAAAAGCCCTCGATCCCTAAAAACTGCTTCCATATTAGGCCTTGTGCTCTTGAATACTGCTTATACAAACAGTGGTGATTAATTAACACTGTCGGAATAGGCAACAGAGGAGCTTGGATTTGTGTTGTTTGTTTAATGAGACAGAGTATGTGTATTTCTGTAATGTGTTGATAACAGACAATGTGACTGATTCTAGTGCAATTGAGTAAAACTAGGCAGCACTGAATCTATTAATTATGTAAATGGAAAATAAAAGATATCAAAATCTCTAAATCTAATAAAAAGTTTATACCAACTGTTTGCATACTAGAATGACATCTACTCATTATTTTAATAAAAAGGTTAATACTTATCAAAGCTAAGGGGAAGGAAAAAATGAAGGAGGGATGATATAAAGAGCGTGGGGGAAAGCAAAGTAAATCAAGTAAAGACATGGTAATTTTGCTGCCTTACTTATACAGAGAGCTCATCTTTCTCTCTCTGCTCTGTTCAGACAATGTCTGTTGTGGCTGAGGAGCAGGACAGCTTCATTTGCACACGCTGGTCATGTGTAGCACTCACAGAATATAGATGAGCCCTCCAAGCCACGGATAAGGAGATCTGTTCTGTGAGTGCGAGCAGTCCTCATTTTCTAGCGACATGCAATTTGTCTGGTGCCGTGGCAGACACCACTCATGAGACAGAGACTAGTGTGTGCCATCGTCCTCTCCAGAAAAGAACAGTGAAAGAGCGATGAAGTCACGACCAGAGGAATGATGCGATTCACCCTGCAAGGCTGCTTCAGCCGAGCAGAACAACAATACAATTGTACACATCCTCCCTGAGAGACTGTATTTGTAATTTGCTGCACCTGCTACAAATATCATAAAGTACACTGCATAAAGGCAAATAGGCCTACATATCTAATCACTCTATTCAACCTAACCCTTCACTATTGAATAGAAGAAAGGGAAAATATCCATTTCATAATTCAGATTTTCAGGCACAGTTTCATTACCTGCTGGCAAGTGGAGAATAAGGCTTAAACGTGTGTAGTGTAAAAGCAGTTTAAAACATTTAGTCCAACTGAAATTGTACTCATCCAGTTTTTGATGTGTATGTAATCCTTCAAATATATGATGATGCTTTGTGCCATGAATACTTGGACAAACAGATGAAGAATGTAAATGTGTGATGTAAATGTGCTTAAAGGGATAGGACACCCCAAAACATAAAATACTATCATTGTTTTCTCAACCTCATGTCATTCCAACTTTTGTATAACCTTAAATATGCAAATTAAGTAATTTTTTAAAGAAACCTGAGAGGTTCTGTCCCTCCATTGAAATTCCAGTTAACCACGATCCAAAAATTTTATAAAGGTATTGTAAAATTAATCCAGATTAGTTGAGTGGTTTACTTCAAGTCACGTGGAGACTTACGATCGCTTTATATGATGAACGGTTAGGAAGAATAGACCTTTGCGACCTTTATTAGAGGTTTGGTTACATGGACATGGACAATGGAGGGACAGAAACCACTCAGGTTTTAATTAAAAATATCTTAATTTCTGTTTCAATGGTTAACCCAACTCTTATGGGCTTGGAAGGAGAATATGGTGCCAGAATTTGTATTTTTGTGGTGAGCTGTCCCTTAAAGGGCAACTTTGTAAGCAAGATTATACTACAGAAATAAAACTGAAAACATCAGCAGTGATGATGCTACAAAAGGTAAACTGGAGAGCATCAACAGAATGGCAAAAAACAAGACATTTTACATGGTTCAGCTCATACTCACATCAGCCCCTAGAGATGGCTGCAGGTCAGATTCTGCCGTAGGACTCAGGTCCTGCCTCATTACCCAGATGGGTTCTTTGGGCTCGTCTGGTGTGTAGGGCGAGCGAACCGTCCTTGTCTTCACCTCCTCTATTGCCTCTTTGATGTCTTTAATAGCCAGTGAGATTGCGTCTCTCTTCTCTCTTCTCAGCTCTTCTGAGGGACTTCTGGGGGGCTGCTCTACACACTCTCTTTCACTTATTGGCTCCGGGGGTTTGATTTCGTCCATTTGACCATGGGACTCTGACTCAGGCCACTCTTCTTCTGCATTACCGTCCTTGTCCAGGCCCTTAGCGACACGCTCCAGGCTCTGTGAGCTCAGACTCTCCCTCACCTCTGCCACAATCTGGTCAATGTCTTCATCCTGCTCGCAGCTGTCGGCACGGGGGTACGGGGCAAACTCTGCTTCCTTTTCAGGACTGTCCGACTCTCCGTCAGATCGCTCATCATAGTGGTGAAGCCTGGACCCAACAGCCTCCTGTTGCTGGTACAAGTCACGTTCGAAGAGCCTGAACTCCACCCTACACTGTTGTGGAGTCTGTCCCTCAGCTTTGGTTGAGGGGGCATCTGTGATTTCCTCATAAACGTGCTCCTGAAGGGTGCATTCAGTGTAGGGCTCTGAGTATGGCTCATTTTCTGTTGCTCCACCTTCACGGGCCTCTCCTACTCCTGTAGGACTGTGGTACATGGGTTGAGTGTAAACATAATTGGAGTAGTTGGGGTTTATCGTCTCTGCATCATGGGGCCTCTCAGCATTGGGCAGGGGCTCTCGAGGTAGCGGAGGTGGCTGAGGTGGGTATTGGGGTTGGAGGTAAGCTGGACCACCGTGCTGTTGCTCTGACTCTGCACTCTCTGTGTACTCCTCCGATTCTGGGCGAAGTGGGACACCGTATGTGCTTTCGTCTTCAGGGTCTGCTTCCAGGACCATGACTGCATCCCCCTCTGCACGGTCTGTGTGGTTGTGGAAGCCACTCTCTGTGCTGGCGGATCGAGCCAAAGCACTGCCGGCATCTCCCTCGTCTTCCTCAGCTTCCTCTGGTTCTCTAGTGGGCATCATGGCTTGTGTAGGAGAGATGAGATGCTGTTGTTGTTCCAGCCTGAGCTGTTCGGCTCTCTCCACATCTCTCTGCTGACTCTCCCGCTGTCGCTGTCGCTGTCTTTGTTGCTGCGCCCGGATTCGTGCCTCGTTATCCCCCTGTCTGCGGTAACGTGTAACTGCAGGTCTGGGTATGGGTTGCTGAACGGGTTGCTGTTCGCTATCACCTTCTTCTGCTGGCCTTCTTGTTGTACGTGTGCGGTTCGTCCCTCCGTTAGATCCCTCGTACCTGCGGTAACGTGGAGCCCCCTGCTGTTGGGACTGGTAGTGATTATTCTCTGTACTGTGGTTGCTGTGTTGGTTGCGATGGCGACCGGAGCGTGAGCTGCCATCTCCATTGTCATTGTGTCTACGGTGGGATGAGGGGGGTTGTTGGCCCTCGGGGCCTCTACACTCCAGGTCTGCCTCAGCCGCCTCTCTCAACTCCTGGCCATGCAGCGCCTCCTGGTGACTCATGATTGGAATAAGGGAAGGTCTAAACACAGAGCATTACTTCTCACTGTAGGACTCCACTCAAGGACTACCTGCAGAAAAACAAACAAAAAACCGATATAAACCTTGAAACAGTAACAAATCTGTGAAGAGGATCATTTAAGCAGTCCATTAAAGGTGCACACAGTAGATATTCTCTCAGGTAGGGATGTTCATTTTGGTTATTTTTCCCAACAGACAACCGACGCTTGTTAACCGATTATTAAACGACAAGATTATTTTTAATTAGAATAGAATTAAATTAGAAAGTATAAATGTCTGTGACCTGTTAAATATACTAACATTTGTTTCCCGGGGATTAATTTTACATGTGCAAAAAGTAACAAACAACAAAACATGAGGATTCACATGGTCTTCACATCACATCATGCACCTGCAGCGCGTCTCTGAACGTAGAAAAACATAATAAAGCTAGTCTCTAACTAAAACAAAACTAAATTTCGGTTCATTTTTGGGCTGCGCAAAAGGAAACAGATGACAGAAAGCGGCATCCTATTTTTCTTTAGGCTTATTTTACGCACATAGATTATTTGTGTACATTCACAATAAAAACAAAGGCAAACCGTTTACTTTACTTATTATCTTTATTTGATGAATGAGGTGGATCAGACACATGAGTATTTGTTATATTTAACAAATAGTGGACAATACCCCCCCCCCCCCCCCCCAACATGCAAAACATGTGGTAGAGAAAACCAGGCCTCTGGTTTCCATGGTAACAAAGACACACTTCAAGATAAGATTGTTTTACAACTCGAAGGAATGTAGAGTTTTCTAAATTCACTTTGAAAAAGACAAATATACCTTTGTACTATACAGTCCATCCTAATTCTATCTCCCTCTAGATATAACCACTTGAGAAATGTAGGAACATGTACTCAATTTCCCCATTTCATTATTTTTCCTCTTAAAGTGTTTCGCTTATGTATTGATACAAACTCTTTTAAATTAATATTTTAGAATTTCAAACTACAAGTAGGTCACAGGTATGCCATGTTTGGTATCTTTTGGCTGCATTTGCATAATGGTCTAAATGTTTATTTATATTATATGTTGGTACCTATGGAAGGTATTTGTGTTCCCAGAATATGTAATAGTTTCTTCATCCACATCTAATCAAAGACCAGATGGAAACATATGCCTGAGGACAACAGGTCGTAAACCTTCCCTCCAAAGCTACCATTCCTCATTGGCTCACTCAAGTCTTAAGGTTGTGACGCTGTCACCCGTTATAGATCACTGATCACCAGATCAGATAGGTTTTTTTGAGATGCAGAAACTACAGGACAAGATGCAGAGCTAAGAGTCCTCAAGAACCCAACCTAAGCTTGTGCCAGGCTTTCAGCCTAGCCTTTCCATTTCAAGATCCTCTTTTCGTCAGCCAACTTCAGCAAAGATCAACTTAAACCTACAGATTGCATCAGGACTCCCTTTCAGATAGAGAAGACATGCAAGTATCAAACTTTGTATTATTAATTGATACAATAAGTATCATTTGCACCTTTTTACACCTGATGCTTCCTTTTAGGCTGTAGATCTGCTGAATATCAAACTGTATCATAGCTACTTTATTTCTCTTCTCTTTACTGCTTAAGCTTTAACCCCTCTTCCTATGGCAACAGTTTGTGTGTGTGTGTGTGTGTGTGTGTATGTTAGACTAGTGTTTATGTAGTTAATAAAGTCTTACTTGTATCACACTTGAGGTTGTTCATTGTTTGTTCATTAACTGGAGTCCCTAATCATGCAGATTTTTGTTACATGCTCTGAGTAGTATTGTACAGTAAGAACGTTGTTTTCCTTAAACAGGAAAGTCACTTTCTTAGAATTGACAGACAGTTGACTCTGAGATGCCAAGTAAATACTTACAGCGTATCTAAATATCTATAATTAATCATAACTAGTTATGATTGATTATTCATATTTCCCCCTTTGAGCTTATTTGTTACATTTATGACAAAAAAAAGTTGCTTCCACTGTCAGAAGGAAAATAAAATAAAGCGATTGCGCTGTTGCCGCATGCGTGCACAAAGTTAAGCTTTGCTACTTTGACAATGCGGCCTGTTTATTATCATAATAAAATACAGTCAATCAAACATATGGAAAAAAAACACACACACTGCTCAGTTTAAATATGTAATAAATCTTTGCTGTTAAGTGTTATCACCGTACCGCCGTGATGTTATGCAAAACTTTTGTTTTACGTGGATATTGGAATGTGAGTGAAGTATTCTATAATAAATAATAATTTGGCATTCAAATACATCGCGAATACAGAAATATTTAATTTTGTGTCGAATGAGAGACCCACCATTGGTTTCAGTTTCATTTTAGCCTATTTGTTTGGCATGTCGCTTATGTTGCTATAACTTCTTTCAGGCTATTTTTTATTCTTGTTCTTTTTAATTAGGCTACTGTTAATTGAAAGGATTTGTTGAGTGAGGGGAACAAAAATCGTCGACATTAGGCCTATTTCTGAATGAAAAAATAAAATGCAACTTTTTTTCTCTCTAAAAACTAAAATTTGTATACGCGTAGCATAGCCTATATTAACAATGCAGCAAATCTTTTAAAATATTTTGATAAATTACTGAAAATAAATAAACTTTTTAACTTTTTAAACTGTTTAAATGATTGTATTAATCTGTCAAAATTCTTAATGGTCAGTTAACGGTTAACCGGTTAAAATGAACATCCCTACTCTCAGGTATACATACAAAGAAATGAATATTACTCATTACTCAAAAAACATTATTCAATTTATTTTCAAACAGAGATGACGACTCCAATTATATCAAAACTAGAAAATGTCATAGGCACATGTCTGGGCTTCATTAGGTTCTATAATGTTTTCCAATGAGAATTAAGACTAGTTCACCTCCAATCAAATTTCTGCACAATCATGGGTGGGGGGATCCATCATTTACCTTTTTGTTGCTGATGTTTTATTCATAGTGACATTTACTATGCGTCTACATATGAAGATTAGCGGCCTCTACGATGTAAAAAGATATGAGAATGTTGCACCAATCAGTGAAATGCTCAATAACAAGGCAATTATGTATAGTAGTAGAATTATTTCTACCTGCCTTAATGTGACCTCACAATGTATTCCCACACAACTGCTAGAAATGCAAAGAGCTGTAAAAAAACCCCCCCAAGTTTCCACTTTCATATCTCTTATAACTCCCATTAACATCAGCTGTGATTTGATAAGCACCACATAACAAGCTGAATAAGATAACACAATCATTTTAATAAGAGAACTCATATTCAAACTCGTCAAGCTATCTGACCACTCATGTTTTCATATTAACCTCTGCCCTTTTTTCTGTCTGAATGAGCTCCTGAGTAGGGCTGAGCGATTAACTGCTTTTGCGATAATATCTTGATATGAAGAAACACGATTTTCAATCGCAGAGGCTGCGATTACACAGTCATGTGACACGCGAGGGTTCGACCCTGAAGATCTTTCGGTGTATGACATCAAAGTACAGTGAGAGAAAGCATACGGAGACGTCTGCCACTGATTGTAGTTGTTAAATAAAAATTCATTCGTATCAATTCATGCATCACCTAATTTCATCGTAACATATAGGCCTGGCCTACAGAAAAGAACATTTATGTTTAATCTATCTAATATTGTGTAAGTCATAATATATACAATGATTTATAGCTTGTCTTTGTTGAATAATACAGAACATAAAGAGCATAAAAATAACTGAGGGCATTCACATACATTTGGAACTAGTGAAAGACAGCACTACTAACTAGACCAGACGTGTCAAAAGCTCATTTAACAAATATATTTGTGATATATTTACCACAAAAAAGGTAGCTGCTTATTAGCTTGCATATTATCATATTAACTACTACAAACAACTACATCACGATCAGTAAGCAGAGCATTAGTTTTATCCAAAAAAAAAAAAAAAAAAGTAGGAACAAGTGGATCATAATTTATTTGGTAATTAACAACATTATGCCACAAATGATGTCCAGTTGTACTGAACCAGGCATATTTCTTTAAGAGCCACATGAAATGACAGCCACTGGCATACTTGCAAAATTTCGTCCAAATGTTTTCATTAAAATACCAAACTTGACATTTCTGGAGCATTATGATGGGTGACATTTTGCAGCAGACTTCCACCTGGAATTGGACGACGCTTGAGACGAGCTGTGATTTCTTATTCATCAACACAAACAATTAGCCACACTTTCATTCGCTTCCTGACAGCTTACCTAGAATGAACAGCAGTGTCTCTAAACTGTTATAGAGAGGAGAGATGTGATAGAAACATGCAGCAGCATAACAGCCAACTGAAACATGAGTCACCCCTATATACGTGACGTCTGTTTCCATGCATGGCGGAGTATGGCTTGTTGTTAGAGATATCATGTCAGAAAGAAGTCACAGTGCTCGTGTTCCTGTGAGGTGTGATCAAAAGTGACGGAGCACATACTGAACCCATCAGAAGGCAGCAGTAATTGGTGTAGACGTGAGAAGGTGCTGGAATGCCGGAGGAAATTAAATGACATTGAGCTCCCCTCCGTCGTGTCACCAGTTCAAAACATGTACAAAATACTGAGGGCAACCACCTTGGTGATCTGAGCCAGAGGCCAAAAAAACCCCATGCATACACAGGAAAATAATGATAAATACTGTTTCGGAAAACAATGTTTTTAATATATTTAAAATTAAAGAAATTAAAGGATTGAAAATAGGTTCTATGAAATGATCTTTGTGAAGTGGAAAATTTAACATAATACCTTTTCAGAACATAACTTTAAAAATATTTTTTTAAACAAATGTAATTATTTAACAAAACAATCTCTAAGATTATTTTATAGTGATTTGCATCTGATGTAAATGCATATTGTTTTAAAGATGTTTAGATTTTTTCACTGGAGAATCAGACATATATATGGTTTCAGAAAATGGCAATTTGCCAGTGGGCTTAAAAACGTAAAATATAATTTTAATATACAATTTTGCACCTCAAGTAACTGTATCTAATTTAAAGGAAGTTAAGATTTTTCATCAGAAATACTGTTTGGGAAGATTTTTTTTGCCAGCACACAGAGGACGCAGCAGCTCCAGTTGCTGTCCTCAGCCTGATTCGGATGTTGTGTTCAAAGACTGTAGAAAAATGTCAGACTGTCAAAACTCCTCCCTTCTTTAAGCAACTGCCTCACCCAGAATTATTCCCAGAGACACCCCAACAAGAGAGAAAGAGAGAGAGATTCTTGGTATGGCTGAGTAAGGCAAATCAACACTGGACTGACAGACCTACAGTAACAATGTGATCCTAGTGGGATGATCATTTACCATTATTGATTTTGCACACAACATCTCTCAGAGTCTTTCCTCTCCAGTAGTCCAGAATATCATCTTGGAATATGCACGCATAACGTTCATAAACTGTACATTTTTAAAGGCTCAATGAAACTAAACTGGATATTTGTGCATCTACCAGCAGGGACTAACTGGCTCATAATAACTAGCTTTGTTTTTGATAACTTCCACTAAAATTTCTTGTTTCAATATAGAAAATATAGGAAAGAAAATTGCTTTTGTCAAACCATTTCAGTGTGATGCGTAACAACAATACGTCTCTTTTTCTGTATGTGTCCTGGTCAGGATTTCTTAATTTCTTAAATTGTCTGGGTAGTGAAATTTTTTTTTCTAATTATGTGCTCTCTACAGTCTTCCTTATACACTATGTGTTTTTGTATTTGCATCACGCTTTGCCTGTTCTCAGTAGATCCCACCTTCTTGCACTACCACGCTATTTCCAGTCATTACCTTTAGCCAAAATCTAGACTAAATTTAGAAATCCCAGCCAGGACATATCCAAAAGACAGAGAATGTAAAGTCAGCCTATAGCTTAGTGACCAGTAAAAACAAAAAAATAATCGATATCTGGTTTGCATTTCAACAAAAGCTCCAATGAATGACCATGCTGTGAAAAATTGATTCAGGCTCTAAAACGGTCTACTTATTTCTATTTGAGGAAATTTCAACATAAAAAAAATTTCAACATATCTCCATCAAAGAACAAACATCCAGAGCTTTAGACGTGCACTTGGAAAAACCTATAGATATTATGCAAATGAGTATTTGAAAATAACCTTTAGAAAGTTCTATCAGCTGTACATGCAGCGTGGGTTGAAATCAGCATGACTGTGAAAACGTGCTGAAGGTCACTTTTGAAAGTAGAGGAGCTGGCAAAAGCTGGGCCAGCTGAAAAAAAGGACTGCTGATACAGAGAACGCCATGCCATTTTCAACCATTGCTCTCTCTCCCTCTCACACACACACGTAAGGCTCTCATGCAGTCTTCGGTATGTGTGAGGAGCTGGTTTAATCAGAGAGTGTTCACAACTCTCTCTCCCACACAGTTCCCAGTGGAGGTCTCACTCGGTGGCTTACCCACAAGGAAAAGTCAGCATGGAGTCTCTTCTGCTCCTCTCAGAAAGCACGATGCGAGTAGACGATGTACCATGGGTTGAGATTTCAGAAAAATTCATTTGTGTCACTGTTTTGAGTACCAGAAACATCTAAGCATCCCCCAAAAGAAGAGAAATTGAGTAGAACCAAAATTGCATAGTATATTAAAGTCACTATGACAATTCCACAATTTTATGGAGTAAAAAAGTCATTCTGAATAATGGTAATGTTGAACATGCAGTGAACGTGGATGGGAACTAAGGCTTCTCAGATTCATGTCGTCTGAAGCCATATAATAGCTGATACACAGTTTTACTGTTTTAAAGTATCGTGTTTTAAGTATATTTAAATTCTGGTAAAACAAGACAAAGATACTAATTAAGTATAGGAGAAAACATGTTTTATGTGACTTCTAACAATACTGCAGTGTTTTTTTCCCCTCAATGACGTCACAGTGTAACAAACGAGGAGGTGGAAACTGATGGTTTAAAGCCCCGTTCACACCAAGAACGATAACTATAAAGATAACTATAAAGATAACGATATTAGCATCCACACCAGCGAACAATATCGTCTGTTTATTCTGAGTGCACGTGCGTCTGCCGCTTTAAATCCTCAAGCTCGTTGTAGCAGGTTGGATATCAATGATATCATCTGATTGGATGTCAATGTTTGTATCGTTCATCAGCTGGAAAAAAAATCATTCTGAAAATGATTCCAACGATACCGTTTCTCTATGCCTTTATCGTTATAGTTGTAGTGTGGACTCTGCTATTCTTTAATATTGAGAACGATCGATTTTTAGAACTATATCTTTATTGATATCTTTATAGTTATCGTGCTTGGTGTGAACGGGCCTTAAGACCTTTACCAACCCTCAGTCAGAACTGAAAAGATTTATGGCTGCAGACCTATAGTATCTGCGGGTGGTTGGCCAAACTCAGCAGACACACTCATCCACACCCACAGCAGAGTGGATCTAAAGCTGGCAGGGAGTGTGGGTCAGGCAGCCTGTGAATAAAGACAGACTGCTGTTTGGCTGCAAACAAACACTGCAATTGATTAGAGCCTGCAGTCCTACAGCGGAAAGGGCAGGGAATGAACCATTGCCTCAAGATCACCGACGGGACTCACCTGCTGATAGACAAATCCTGCTATCAAAGCTGGTCAGAACTGGGTAAAGACACTGGCTGTGTCCATCTTACCTTGCTGCCCAGTCAGTTAAAGCCCTTTTTGTTATGAATGCACATCTTAAACTGGTTTTAGAGTGACGTCCAAGGTAGAACAACTTCACGTCTGATGATCAACAGACAGTTCAACAACTGTTGCTTAATCTAAACTAATTTTTGTCCAAAATACAGATATATTAACTAAACTAAATTAATACCTTTGTTCAGCAAGGACGCATTAAATTGATCCGTTGTTTTATAATGTCACAAAAGATTTCTATTTCAGTAAATGTTGTTGTTTTGAATTTCTATTCATCAAGAAATCCTAAAAATCTTTCATGGTTTCCACAAAAATATTACACAACCGTTTTCAACATTGATAATAAGAAATGTTTTCTTAAGCAGCAAATCAGCATAATAAAATGATTTCTGAAGAATCATGTAACTCTGAAGACTGGAGTAATGGATGCTGAAAATTCAGCTTTGCATCCCAGGAATAAATCACATCTTAAAACATATAAAATAGAAAACTATTTCTTTAAATTGTAATATTTCACAGTATTGCTATTTTACTTATTTTTGAACAAATGATTACAGCCTTGATGATCATAAGAGACTTCTTCAAAAACATTTAAACATTTACTGACCCCAAATTTTAAACAGTAGTGTATGTTGATATTGTACAATTTGGAAGATACTACACGCGAGGATAAAATATAATTTAATTCATACTTATTAAGTAAATGAATTATAAAGTAAAAAATACAGTATAAAGTTATAAATTAAATTTTGTTATAAATACTCTGTTCTTTCAACTGCAAAAAATTGTAAGTACAGATCTGTGGGATATCACAGGCCGCATTGAATACAGCTATTCTATGGGAGGTCTCACAGACAAGATTGGATTTGGATGTTCTAGGCAGCATTGTATGTGTTTCTGATTCAGTTATGAAGCCAGTGAATCTTATACTTTACAGTGAGTCACAGCAACAGCAGAAGTCTCCTCTATTGAAACAATGACAGTGACTCAAACAGCAGCTCAGTGACATCAGACAAAACAGTCTCTGAGTGGCTCCTCAAGGCCGGAAGTCAATTAGCAGTGTAATTCAAACCAACGTGAAACAAGAGTGACTCTGAATCACCATAATGTATTATCATACACATAATGACCTCAAGTCAACTCCAGCACAAAATGAACTCCACATTGCAATCTGTCCACCAGTTGTTCCTGATCTAGGAGTCTCTTCCAAATGACTAATTACACACACGCATCAAGTAAAAAAATAAAAACATAAAAAAATACACACCCAGCATGGCGAGTTTGAGTGAATCGTTGCTCTAACAGGATTACCATTGCCAGAGTTAACTGACAGTATAGTGGCAGACAAAGGGGCAGTGGGCTGAGAAAAGAGAGAGAGAGAGATGCACAATAGCGTTCTGGGGCTCCTGTCAAAGATGGACTGTGTTTGGGTGGGACGTGCCATTAAGCGTCAAACAAATCCATTAAAACAAGTCAAACCCCACCCACTAGTTTACTGATTCAGGCGTATTAAAGCACACTACACTGGACACACTGACAGATGGTGTCACACTATGACAGACAGCAAGCTCAGCTGAATCGACAATGCTGTGTATTTCCTATGCCAAGAGAATAAGTACAGAACCCGCTGTAATATCGCTCTGACATGCGATGAAGCTACAAGAGGCCATTGAAAACAACGTCATATATAATTATTTGTGATATATTTTTAAAAAAAAACACAGCTATGTTTGTCAACTCTACTTTATACCACTCTGATTTACCAGGAAATGTACTGAGGAAACTGTTTCAAATAAGATCACCTAAGAAAAATTCAAGCTTTTCAGACAACCATATTAACATTTAATGATTACAATGTTTATTTCTTTGTACAATATTGAAAAAAAAAACATTTATATATGAATCTGCTCTGACAGATGCCGTTTTTTATTCTCATAACTACAGCTGAATTGCATGTACAGAATTGTCGGTCAGCATATGTAGGATTGTAGTGAATTGTTTATTATACCCTGAAGGAAGGTCTATTAAAATGATGTGGTTCTCCTTCATTTCAAACGGTGTCTTGGGAAGCTTTGAGAAAAGACGTAAATGAAGACACATTAGCATACCTCTCTAAATTGGCCAATCAATGGTATGGATCTAACCCTCCTCCCAGCCACTCACGTCTGCCTTCGGCAAATCAAATCTGACCTGTGACACACTGTAACTGGATCAGCCAATAAAAATCCTCGTAGCAACTGAAATAATTATATTTGTCAAAATAATGAGGACTGATGTTGCAGTCACTCAGTAGGTCAAGGACATAAGGACATTCGGTCTACCCGTGATGATTCCTACCGAACTGCTGTAGAATTCTAAATTATCTAAAATGAAATAAAATGATGAATATGTCAATATATATCACTATTCCTTATTATTTGATTTACTGGCTTAATCAGTGACTAGAGGAAGTGAATTATAAGGAGTGTGAAGATAATTACTTGTGGCATGCCTTGCTAATTATTTAACATTTTGGTGAGCCATGTGATAAAACACTGATAAACAATCCTTCATTATATAATAAGTCTAGCAAAATATAGCCTTCAGGATATATGGGCTTGAAATAATAGAGTTATCCTCTTCAATAGGAACTATTGCAAGACTGGAAGGGATTTTGTTTTAATCTTCCTCCAGCCTGACTGTGGTCCTCATGAGGTTGTGTTGTTCTGTTCTTTTTCTACACATCACTTCCACTACACTTCCAAAGAACGTAACTCTTGAGATATCAAAGGCAGATCCATCAGATGTAAACCAGGGTGAATGAACTCTTAGAAGATTTAAGAGCAGCATATCAACTGACAAGCAAAAGGAAGATTACAGTATCAGTGAAAAAGAGCACCACTAATGAAAAGATCACACTTACCAGTGTACTGTAGATTTGCACGTTTATCTGAATTTCACAATGCTACTCCAACAGAGCGGTGACCTAAAATAGTTTTCGCTGCTTTTTCATAGTCTCTCCTTGTCCACTTAACACAGTGGAATCTCAGATGACTCCAGTTATCTAATTTTCAATGTCAAAAGACTCCTAACAGTCTTTAGAAAAATGAGCTATTCACATCTAAAGATAAAAAATAATAATAATAATAATTCTGGGATTATTTATCACCCTCATGTCATTCCAAACCGTATTGTCTTCTTTCTTCTCTTGAGCACAAAAGCAGATAATTTAAAGAACGTGCTACTCACTAATTTCCCAAAAACATTCCTATGAACAGAGACTGGAGCTTTCAAGCTTCAAAAAGGAAGCAAAAACACCATAAAATATCTCGAAAATAATCCAAATGACTTTTGACTTTTTGCTCTGAATCCATAAAACACAAATAAAATCTCTTTACAGATAATTGTTTCAGAAGACTGTGTGTGTGTGTGTGTGTGTATTTATATTAAAATATATATACAAAAATATTGTTTGTGTTTTACTGGAAAGGAAAAATTGAGGTTGAGTAAATGACAGAATTTTTGGGTGAACATTTTCACCTTTTATACTGAAAGAAAGAAAGAAAGAAAGAAAGAGAAAGAGAAAGATAACTATTTATATCACACAATGCACAGCTGTTGCAATGGCAACAAATATTAACTGACCTTTTGTGCTTGAAGCAGAATGAAAATTGAAAGGATTGCCTGAGGATAAGAGTCAAATCCAGCTGCAGTCTGATAGAGCAGATTAATTTAGGACTGCAAGATACACCTGAATAACAAAACGTTAAAAAGCGTATGTGCTGAAATCAACCACAGGCTCTTCAACAGCTGCACATATTACCATTATTGTGGTTTAAACCCTTTACCTTTTACTAAGTTAATATGCCTGTACTGGAATATAAGAAAGTATTTTTATAAAAGCTGCAAACATGCATTCACCAATATGCTTTAGTCAAGATCAGATGCTTAAACCTTATAATTATAACTTAATTGTTAACAACACACAGAGCAACATAAAATTGCTAATACTTTCTAATGTATGGCTACTGTTTTCCTACCAAAAATGAAGTCATGTCATTATGGAACTGGCTTTTGTTAGTTAAAGAGAACTGGAACAAGCTAACAGAATGGAAAGTGATACTGTGTGCATTGGAAATCCCTTTCTTAAATGATTTCCAATTCAAACAATATTCCCAAGAAAACATGGTTTTGAACATTTTGGATAATGACCCATTACATGTTGTGGTCAAACAGACCCACATGACTTGACAATGGTGGATAGAAAGGAATGAAACTGAATGCTGTCCAAACCATCACACAGACAGCACAAGAAAACACATTAGAATGGCATTGTGCCCTGACAAGAGAGGAAATGAAAGTTCAAGAACAGATTTCACTCAGTCAGTGAGGGAGAAAGCCATGCTCTGTTTCAAAACCTAGTGAGCTGCCTAAGGATACAACATTTTAAGGCATCATATGTGCACTCCAGGCTCAAAGGCTGATCCAGAGTTTACTGTGACACCTCTTTTTAGCAAAATTAAAAGGCAGGATTGCCTTGTATCTTTAGTGGAGAAAGCAATCCCAGAAGAGCTCCAAGTTCAATTTCAATAGCACCATGCAAATTTTTGCATGATTAAAAATGTGTGTGTGCTATTTATTTTTAGGATGGAACCAAGCAGGATGGAATTTAGGACGTTTTGTAATGTTGTTTTCCTACCAAAATGTTGATTATAATGGTCATGATACTGCCTTGGATGGAAGCGGTCTATGTACAAAGCTTTCTAGAAAAGAGCTGTTAGAGGTTATTCTAAAAACTGTGAGGAAAAAGTACTGAGCTCTTTTTAAGTTTAAGTTTGTTTTGTTTGTTTTGAGTGTGATATTAAAATGTCCTAAGAATGTTAGATAGAAAGAGCAACGCGGTTTTCTGAAGGGAAAGAAAGAGAGATTAGAGGCATTGGATCTTTGTCAAATATATGACAAAATGAGACAGGACTCACCTCCCAGGCTCATATATCTTCTGTGTGTGAAGCAGTGCCAGTACCAGGGTAAAGAGGGATGTCGAGGTAGATGAGTTAGGGGCCTTGCGGTTGTTAGGGTCAGTGCTCAGGATCAGGATGCTGGGGATGGAGGAAAAAAACAGCTCAGCTCCAGATGGGTGCAGAGTCAGACAGTGCCAAACATTTCAACACAGATACAGAAACATGTTAAAAATTAACATTAATTAATATATTGTTAAATGCTATAATTATATGTATATTTTTACTTTTCCAGTGAAAATATCTACACATCTTAAAAAAAAAGTGAGAAAAAAACTGTTCCATTTTGATAAAAAAATAAACTTAATTGAAGATCTATCACTGATTAACTTCCACCGTATGATGCATCATTGGAGAAACTTACCAAATAGTCACAATAGTTTCCCAAAACCGCAGTAACATGGTTGCACATCTGTCATTTAAACCACATTGGTTTAACAACATAAGACTGTTGTTAATAGATTCAAGATCATGTTAGTTTGTCTGTTTTGCCCAAGAGCACAATCCATTTAGATCCATGTCCTAATAAAGACAGAATAGTGGCACGTCCTAACAAGGAACACTGTTTCTAACCACAGTTCGAGAGCTGCAGTTTCAAGTTCCAACCAAGCTTGCCATGCTTTTTGCAAATGTTTGTTGAAAATATGTTTTCAGGAGTCACTGAACTATGTTAGTAACAACAGGACTTGCAACCATAGTTGGCTAATGATGCTTTTGGGCCAAAGTCAAGTTCTGGTCCCTGTATATGGCTTGGGTCAGTCTATGTGATTTTAGCTTGTGCCTGAATGAAGTCTGATCTTTCAGAAAAGCAGCAGCATACCTCTGCTCAACACAATGTATAGTTTGAGCTATCATTCATGTCTGCATCACAAACAGTGCAGAAGCGTTATAATTACCGATGAGTTAGGAGTTTTAAAAACCTGAGTACTGTAGTTTTGGTTGCTTTAGCCCGACACTCAAAGCTCTTAATATAGCAAAGCAAATTTGCACTGCATCCTCCTTTATTAATGATGCATGAAGTGGTAACAAAGTAAAACTGAAAATAAATAAATAAATAAATTACATTTCAGTATCAGCTTGAAGCTTCTCAAATACGACTCTCGATCATGAAACTGCAAAGCAGAACAGAAGTGATGAATCTACATTCAAACCCAGAGCCATACCAAACTGTCAAGGCAATTACTTAAGATGTGTATGAGGAATGTTTGCCGCGGTGTAAAATTTCAATGACTCCAAATTCTTCTTTAGCTTATGGTATTTCCAGGAAAGTCACCAAATGATCTAAAAGGTAAATAAAATTTTTAAGTGTGTACAAGTTTTATTTAATATTTAAGAAAATATTGCAGTAGTAATCATAAGACAGCCGGTCACTTTGAAAGGCTAAATAGACTAATAGTTTTTTTTTTTTAAATAGATATTTTATATATTTTTTTGATTCTTTAATATCATGTGTATGTGTTTTTTATTGTTTTAAAAAAAAGTTATCAAAAAACAGTTTATGGAAAAAAAAGGAAGAGTTTATGAATAACGGTTGTTGGTCACTTCACTTTTTCTTTAGGTGACCAATCATTTGACAGTTATATGAAAACTGTGCTATATAAATAAATACTGCTCATCCCACTGTATACAAAAATACAAACAATACTGCTAATTCAGGTTTATTTTTATTTTTATTTTTTTTACTGTGGGGTCATGTAGAGGATAAAAACATATTACTTGTAATTGAAAAGTCAAGAGCCATAGTCACTGAGGCCTTGAGAAGTCACTTCACCCCAGGCTGCTCTGGGAGTTTGTCCCTGTAACAAGAGCACTGGAAGTCGCTTTGGATTAAAGCATCTCATCTCACAAATGACAACTTGTTGTTTAGTGAGCACAGTGAAACATGTTGCAGATATTCTGACTAGACCGGAGTCTTCTATTTTATTAAGGTAGATTTTAACCAAAAGGCTAAACTTTGTTTCACAGTATAAAGTAATTTTTTTAAGTCAAATTATGGAATTGCCTCATGTGCTTCAATTGTATACAGTTAGTTGTTAGTTACAATATTTGCTGTTGTACTTTCATTATTTATTGCAGGTTCCACTGTGACTACTAGAGCCTGTGGTCTCAAAATAGTCTCAATGAGCTGCATATTTTTCACAGTAGAGCTGAAGGAATGACGTATTTTTGTAGGCCAAAACAGAACCGATTTAGCATTCCATTTTCCTGAAGTCAATGGGTTTTCTAAATGGGTTTTTGGTTAAATGCCTGAAATAAGATCTTTGGTTAAACACAAGCTCAAGATATTTTTATGTTTTATTCTACAACATAAAATACATCAGTTATGTCCCCTTATTGATTTTTTAAAGCATTTACTAGTCATGAAAAAGGCGGTTGCGAACAAGCAGCTAAATTGGACTACAGAGGATTTCAGGGAATGGCGAACAAGAAAACTTGTCTACTTGCTAATCTGCTTTAACAGTATCATTGTGTTTATAGTTGAGCTCTCGCAGACTATTCTAATTCAAAATTTCTGGGAAAATGTGTTAAAAATAAAGACTAACATTTGTCATCATGTGACAGTGGTTCAGTCAATAAATTTGAATGTTGTGGAAAAGTTCATTTATTTCAGTAATTCAGCACAAATTGTGGAACTTGTGTATTAAATACATTCAATGCACAGAGACTGAAGTAGGTTAAGTCTTTGGTATTTTTAATTGTGATGAAATTTGCTCACATTTAACAAAAACCCACCAATTCATCTCAGCAAATTAGAATACTTCATAAGACCAATAAAAAACATTTTTAGTGAATTGTTGGCCTTCTGGAAAGTATGTTCATTTACTTGGCATAGCATGGAGGTGATCAGTTTGAGGTGGTATGGAAGCCCAGGTTTCTTTGACAGTGGCCTTCAGCTCATCTGCATTGTTTGGTCTCTTGTTTCTCATTTTCCTCTTGACAATACCCCAAAGATTCTCTATGAGGTTTAGGTCTGGTGAGTTTGCTGGCCAGTCAAGCACACCAACACCATGGTCATTTAACCAACTTTTGGTGCTTTTGGCAGTGTGGGCAGGTGCCAAATCCTGCTGGAAAATGAAATCAGCATCTTGAAAAAGTTGGTCAGCAGAAGGAAGCATGATGTGCTCAAAAATTTCTTGGTAAATGGGTGCACCAACACCAGCAGATGACATTGCACCCCAAATCATCACAGACTGTGGAAACTTAAAACTGGACTTCAAGCAGCTTGGGCTATGAGCTTCTCCACCCTTCCTCCATAGGAGGACCTTGGTTTCCAAATGAAATACAAAACTTTGGACTTTGGACCACTGGGCAACAGTCCAGTTCTTCTTCACGTTAGCCCAGGTAAGATGCCTCTGATGTTGTCTGTGGTTCAGTAAATACCTTGACACGTCTGTGTGTGGTGGCTCTTGATGTCTTGACCACAGCCTCTGTCCATTCCTTGTGAAGTTTACTCAAATTCTTGAATCGATTTTGCTTGACAGTCCTCATAAGGCTGTGGTTATCTCAGTTGATTGTGCATATTTCCCTTCCACTCAACTTTCTGTTAACATGCTTGGATACAGCACTCTGTGAACAGCCAGCTTCTTTGGCAATGAATGTTTGTGGCTTACCCTCCTTGTGAAGGGTGTCAATGGTCTTCTTCTGGACAACTGTCAGATCAGCATTCTTCCCCATGATTGTGTAGCCTAGTGAACCAAACTGAGAGACCATTTTGAAGGCACAGGAAACCTTTGCAGGTGTTTTAAACTGTGTGACGAGTCAGCTGCCTCCTCCCTAATTGTCACCGGCACCCCGTCCTAAATCACCGCCCTTCACCAGGCTCCCGACTGGAGTGGGTGTGTGAGAGGAGGGGCGCTGGAAGAGTCAGGGCTGGCGGCGTGTGATGGGGCACACCTGAAGGAAATGGAGCCTCATCACCGCCGCTGTTTAAAAGCCCAACGCGCCTCTCCTCGGAGACCGGTCTCTTCCCCGTGCATGCACACTGGTGTCCTCGTGGGTCCATCCCCTACCAGCGACGCGGCCAACGAGAGAGATGCGGCTGCTAGAGGAAGCCGCCGCCCCTCACGCCCCGGACCGAGGAGGGGAGTGCGTGCGGCCGCCGGACTCCGCCCCTTACCTGGACCCTTCCTCCACGAACACTGCCCGACCCACACGAACCCCGCAGCACGACGAGGACACCAGATTCCCTGTTGCTTTGGACACTCTTCCCCTTTGGCCACCTTTTATCCCTTGTTTCATTTGATTTCTGTTAATAAAAGCCTCTCCGAGGCCTGACGCCACGCCCACTGTGTCTGTCTTGTGCTCCTCCCGTGACAACTGATTACAGTAAGTAGTCATTCAAAAGACCCGTTTTACCGCCGTGGGTATCGCTGCCGCGGCGTGTGTAAAGTGCATTTGCAGCTTTTGACCGCTGAGTGGCGCTTTAACCACAAGTTATCAAACAAGCGCATCAAAGCACATTTTCGCAAATAGACGTCAGTTTTGCCTCGCTGATGTGTTACATTTGACTGCTTCAGTCACAGAAAATGAAAGAAAAACACTATAGTTTAAATATTTAATATATTTAATATTTAATATTCACAGATGAAAGTTTGGTATTTATGAAGTTATGTGCATTTCTTAGAACGAATTCAAGCAGGATAAATGTCAAGCGTGTGCCTGAGTCTGTGCTTATATTTTCTAAGCTACATGGATTTAAACCATATTTTAGATTTGACACTTTTAAAAGGTGTGCAGTTTTATTTATATCATATTAATTATGTGTTATATTATTCAAAAGAAATTGTGGTTTACTTTGCATCGGAGCATTAAAAAAGGTAGCCTACTTTAGGGGGGTAGGCTACATGGGTTAATATGCAAAATGTCAATATTTTCATATATTATGCCTATATTTTAATTTATATTTTAAATATAAATATATTTTTTCCTTTAATAAAACAACATGCATTTTTGCTATTCGTTACCTGTCCTTTATTTTGACATAACTTATTGGGAAAAAGACATTTGTCTGTAAACTGATTAAGAAATTGTTGCATGTTTAAACTTGAAGTACTGTATAATTTCGTTCCCATTTTTTAGGCCCAATTTGCCTAAAACAAGAAACTAATAAAATTAAACCTGCATGATTAAATCTTTGAAACTCTAAAGAATGGACGGATTAATAAAACGTCCTCATGATTAAACTCAAGTTCTCTCATTATAATCAACAAAATTCACACAATGTAAAAAAGAGCTTTAGTAATTGACAACTTAAGTGATTTTAAAGGGAGCCTTCTTTACTTGCTTTTAAAGTAGGGCAATAGCATATGGCCTAAAAAAAATTCCAGATTTATTTTTATTTTAGAAAAAAAAATCTGATTTATGATTTAAACAGATTTTTAAATCAATATTCTAATGACAAATACATTTTACAAAACAAGTTTTAATATAGTTCTTTATCATTCATTTAGCAGTCAAATTTATAACTGCAACAAGATGATTGAAAAAAAAACAGTAATGTTTTTACCTTAATGCTGGAAAGACCTTTATTTTTATTTATTTATTTATTTATTTAATACTAGCCCATCATGCATCTAACCATCCACTCAGCTTTAAGAGCTGTTAAGATTAAAACTGGCAGCTCAGCAGTGAGTCAGTGTCATGGATGGAGGACCTGTTAAAGAGTAACTAAACCCTAAACCAACTTTTTTTAGTTAATGATCTGTAAGAATTGGGCTTTATTAGTGCTGTCATTGATTCGAGTAACTTTTTTGACATTTGAGTATAAAGTGTTTTAATTCTACAATATATGGTGTAAAAACGTCTGAGTGCTGCCCTCTTCAGGTTGAACGGTGGCTACTGCAGTTGATTTTTCCTATTGGATGTTGCGGTGGCAAGTGACGTAAGCGGTGGCAGGTGACGTAAGCAGTTTCCAGCTCACCACGCCCCCTTGGTACGGGCTACCACTCCCCTGGCAGTATAAAACCATCTTGTTCCTTCAAAATTACTGTAGTGAGTCAGGAGTTGGAATTGCGATTATTGAAAACGACCAGGATAGACTATTATAGCATCTATTTAGCATAGAAATTATATAGTTATTTAGATCATTTCGTGTAGCCTATGTAGTTAATTAGCATAGTTGTTAGTGTAACGTTAGTATTGTTAGAAGCATAGTTAGTAGCATAGTATTGCATCAGTTAGGATAGCTTCAAGTTGGCATAGATTTATCTGTATTTAGTACAGTGGTCAGGATGGTACGTGTGTGTAGTGTTGCTGGTTGCGACCATAGACAGTAAAAGAAAGCTGGTTGCGACACTGCTGGACTGCATAGTTTTCCAGCAGGCTTTAAAATTAGACGCCAGTGGTTGCATGAACTTGGCCTGAAAGGCCGCGAGTTCCCGCCTAGAGCTAGAGAGTGCAAACTGCATTTTACGCGGGATTGCTTCTCCAACGCAATGGAGGTGGAAATGGAGGTGCGGGAGTTAAGAACGCAGTTTGAGCCAGCGGCTCGAATTGATATGGCTCAGGCCACAGACACCTCGACATCCTCCACTTCAGGTGAAGGTGGGGGAGAAAACTCCTCTACTTCCAATGAACGCTCTGTTGCAAAGCTTCTTGTGTCACTACAGTCCCTCTCCATTAGCGACTCTTGACAGCAGCTGTCAATCAATCCGTCACTGCGGGTCTCAGGTTAACGCCCCACCCGCTCAGCCCCACCCTCGGTTCGTCCCCTCTATCTCCGCTGTGCTCTGCCCACTTTTCAGCATTTTTCAAATATTGCCAGTGGGTGGAGTCAGGCTCTGACCAGGGGTTTAGTTACCCTATATGTTCTAGTTTATATTTCCATCTCGTTATGCCGCTGGTTTATTTTATTTTTTTCTTATAGAACTTATTTGTAAATAGAGCAGTCACTGTCTGTGTCTACACAGGACGCGAGAGTTGTCATCTGTGCCCCACAGCGAAAAGTGTGTCTAAACTTGATGACATCACACTATAGTGTCAAATCATCTGAAAGCAGTATCAGTAGCCTACATTTCATCATAAACAGAACGAGCATTAGTTCACTGATGGGGATCGTGTCCAGTGTATCCATCACTGTGTTCTGTTGTCTTTTGTTGGATCGCTCCACTTGTGTCCACTGATACCAGAAACACGCTCCGCCTTCACTCCGTGAATAAAGTATTTCAGTATGTTTGAAATGTTATTGTGACGAGTGGGGCGGGGCCGAGAGATGTGGGAACGAGCGACGCCGGTGGAGTGATTGGGAATTGAGCGACACCTGCGACCCACCACCGGTCTCGAGTCCCACAGAGGAGATGGAAGGATATATAACTGGAGCGACGACAGTGAAGGACGAGAGAAGACCAGGCCTGGGCTTTATTTTATGTTTTGGTTTTTATTTGTGCGCATCAGTCGTCCGTGAGGGGCTGGTGCGCTGTTTTGTGTTTATTTTGTTATTAAAGTCTTTGTTTGATTGTCCGCCGGTTCCCGTCTCCTTCTTCCCGATGATTATGGAGTTTTTATTATTACAGTTATGTTCATAACGTAGCATATAAAATAATAATAATAATAATAATAATAACAGGAGAGTTTCAAAGTGGCTTAAGCTATTTTGTGTAAACTTTTTTCCCTATATCACATGCCAAACTAATAACATTGTAAGCATTAAATCTTTAATTGCTGCTTTCTGCTGTGAAAATTTTGTTTGTGATGAAAATAACAGTACATTTTTGTCAGTTATTTTAAACAAATCGATTAACTTCTTCAAGATTTCAAAATCAGATAGCATGCTGATAATGTAGTAGCACTGTAAGATTACATTTGTTTGAATGCATTATTGCGAAAGCGATTGCGTGTGAATCTGTTTAAATCATGCTTTAACCCGAAAATAATCAGTAAAAGAAACAGACAAACTCTTAACATCCCGCTCGACTCTTGCAGTCATTGTAACATTCTGATCAAGCTATAGCTAAATATGTTTAACATGAATTCTTGCTGAAAATGCAGTTATATTATGGGCTGTTGGCATGAATTGCACTCGTGATGGAGCGCTCTTGGAGCAAGTGAAAACCACGACGCTCAAATTCAAGTGTTTGTGCAAAAATTATTAACGCGCATTAATGACAGGGAGGCGCCATCTCATCACTTTAATTTTTTTCCTGATAATGAATTTATATTAAAAATATATCTACAGAAAGCTTGAAATGTTTTTTAAACGAAAACGAATTGTGTAATCTGTGAATGTTGCATTTCTCTCGTTGGAGAGAGCCAGCACTGTGAATTTCATCTTGCAGCCGACAAGAAAACATTTGTTTATTAATATATAATTAAAACGTCTAATTTTTCACAATTATTAGGCTACTTCTGCCTGTGCTTTGTTGCAAATGTAATGCATGTGCTTGAGCGCGGAATTAGGGCTGGGATAAACGATTATTTTTTAAACGACTAATCTAGCGATTATTTTTCCGATGCATCGATTAATCTAACGATTAATTTTTCGGGCCGATTCGATTTCGATTATCTCCCCATTAATTGACTACTAACAATTTATACATGTTGATTTACATATCTGAATGAAAAAAACATGAATTCCTTAACATTGCAATATATGTTTATTGCTCTTAAAATTACAAAATAAAAGACTGACTAAGAATGCATTACTTTGCAATTGTATAGAGCATAGCATTCAATAAAACCTTGAAGCCTTGAAAACACATAGCTTACTGAAACAAGCTTACTGAACACATAGGGCCTAGCTTACTGAAAAAAAGTTCTTCTTTCAGATGAAAATAACAACAACTTGATGTCTAGCATTCAATAAAAAAGTTCACCCAAAATACTTGTTTAGAGCAATTGAAAGAATACAGTAACCAATGTAAACTTTAGGGCTTTAAGCTAATACAGAGAGTGCTTTTCCAAAATAAAAATAAAAAATTTAACAGTGGGAGCCAGCAGCCTGTCATGGAGAAAAAAAAATCTCTGATTGCTCCACGTGAAACTTTGGCGTTCCGCCCTTTTTCTATCGTGTCTAATGATTTTGGTTAATATTCATGAGGGGTGGGGGAAGAGAGAGAGAGAGCGCTCGTGTAGTTTGAAGACTGTGAGTGAAACTGCGCGTGAAACTTTGGTGTTTCGCCCTTTTTCTATCGTGTTTAATGATTTAGATTTTGCACAAGGGAGAGAGAGAGCAAGAAGCGCTTGTGTTGTTTGAAGACTGTGAGTGCGCGCGCAGCCGGGGCTCTCTCTCGTACGCGCTCTGTCACTGTCACTCACCGATCAAATAAGGCTTTGACACCCACCAAAAAAAAGGATCAATGCAGAAAAACCCCTGGATTGGTTATATAACGTTGGACAGAATGTTGATCCGGCCATCGCATATATTCAGCGCACATAAGGTAAACGTTTTGCAAACGTTTTTTAGAGAAATAAAAACAGGTCGACGAATCGATGCGCATATTTTACGTCGACGTCATCGATGACCTCGACGCGTTGTCCCAGCCCTACGCGGAATATATTAAGATTTGATTATGTAAATTTCATATAAACCTCTGATTAGTTGAATATAACAAACGAACGACTAGAACTAGAAAAATCTTACGTGGGGGCAGACCATTTTTTAGTCTATAACCAAAACAACAGTCCTATATAAACCAGTTCAGCAAGCCTCATAAGACACTGTCCATATGAAAGAGCAATTCACACCTTTAAGGCCCCCACAAGTCATGCATAACTACCCCCAAAAACCCAACCCCCTCCAGCTGAACAGAATTCGGTCTGTGTTTTGGCTCCGAGGAACAGTGTGTTACTGGGCTGAAACATGCCTGCACTTAGCAGCACTACTCTTTGTATTCATTATATTCTCGCAGCCCATATTATTATTTTCACAAGACAATAATGATAATAACAAATCATCAATTAATAATTAATCATTATTTTATGAAAATCATTGTTATTTGTGATCGTGGGTATTTGCAGAAGGCTTTAAGACCAAGCGGAGTCCTCTGTTCCCGCCTCACAGCGAGTCCCGCGCGCTCAGTGATGCAGCTTCACTGTCTGCGGTTTGACTTTACTGAATCAGATTGAGGCGAATACAACTTATTGATCACGAGCCCAACATTTAGCAAGGCAGGAAAACATTAATTCTAACGGAAGGAAGACTATTTCATTGAGCTAATGCTGTTAAATAGATAGAGAGAGTAAAGTATGCATTTTATTTATTCACATGCTGTATGGTTGAAATAATATTTTAGTTCACAACTTTAAGTTCCGTTGTTTAAAAAAAATGCTTTATTGGCTAATGTTTCATAAACCTTCAGTTGTTATGCTCTGAAATCCATGCCATTAGTAATTTCACAGTATTTTCACCTCCTAAATCACTAACCTTTAAAGTCACAATTCTATAATGGTCAAAATTACTCAGGCCAATGGTATTTTTTAATGACATTATTTTATTTTTTATTTTTTAAATAATTGTAGCCTACATAAATAGGTAAAGCTAAACAAATATTCGGATTGTCCCTTATTTTTTCCCTTATTTTCTTAAAGAATAAACAAGTATTTTCTACAAGGATAAACATGATAACATATTATTAATTAATAAAATAAGCAATTAAAACCTTTTTTTTAAAACTTGAATTTAAATACTATTAAACTAACTTTAAATTCTCAAGGAGTTTATAAGTAAAAAATTGTAAAATGTCACAGTGCATGTTAAATAGCCTAAATGAACTTGTGTTAACAATATAATTAGAACTAACAATATAATTAGATTTTTTTACATGAAAAACTCCTGTATAAAATGGGACAGCAACCTTTATATCAAACATTTTTAAACCGTCCACAGCTGAGCATCGCAGGAGGCAGATCTGCGCCAAAGCGCTTGAAGTGAATGTGATGAACGAAGTCATTTTCAGATGCAATAAAAAAAAAAAAAAAAAAAAAAAAAAACCTGGATAGCCTAGATTAGGCCCAGGCTCTGTTCTGAAGTATAATTATAATTACTGTTAACCCAGAGTAACAAATTTTAACGGATTAATCGCCTATTTTCATTTGCTGGAAGTTTTCTTTATTTTTTATTTTTTAAACACGCTAAAAAATAAATTAAGTTTGTCAGAGGAAAAAAATATATGAGTCGTGTATAGGTTTCATTTTAACGGATTAATCACCTATTTTCGTTTGCTGAAATGTTTTTTTTTTTTTTTTTAAACACGCTAAAAAATAAATCAGAGTTTGTGAGAGGAAAAAATATAAGTCAGGTATAAGTTGCATTATATTACATTTAGAAATAATAACGGCTGGCCTAATAATGTATAATGTAACAATATCCAACAGGATATTTTTAGTTCCCTTCACTTTACAACAAATCCTTTAAATTTAACAGATTTATCAGAACAAAACAAGAAAAATGTAAAAATATATAATTCTAATGGATAAATAATTGCAGTATATAATAATATAGGCTTAGTAATAAAAAAACAAAAAATAATAATCATTTAAAGCTAAGCATAAGGTATGGTTGGGCTTTCCCATTCTGGAGAAATCCAAACGTTTCCATAGGCTATTCGTGATGTTGCCCATTTGAAGCTTAACTATTATTCATGAGGTAAATAGGCTGTGTAGTTCACGCGTGTTTCAGTATAGATGGAAAAAAATAATAATTAACAATGTCAAAGTGCTAACGCTGAATGTGAAAGACTGCTAGCTGTTTCCAGTGAATATGTGGGCGAGGCAACAGCGCGATCAAACAGCTGAAACAAATAATACTTAATTTTTGGTCACACATAAGGCATAATTCAAAAATGCAAAGTGTTCGTAGTTTGGAAAAAAATCAAGAATAATAACAGAGTTAATACTAGGCTAATTGTTGCTAAATACTGGACCGTTCCTATTTCGCTCTGCATATGGAACCTGAAGATTTTTTTTTAAACCAAGAATGAACCGAAATGAAAATGAAATGAAAACATTTAGCTCATATATACATATATATATATATATATATATATATATATAGTCGTTGCCCGATGAAACTCACGTATGTCCAAAAGGGTTACTTTTCAGTAAGTGAAAAAAACACCGTATTTCAAAAGCAGTTGAATGTAGCGTTGTCATACTTGGTACGGCATCTTTAAATGTAACCATATTCTTGCCAGTGTAATGATATAATCCACATTTGACTAAAATTGAGTTTAAATGGACATACGTGCATATTTTACAGTAACGGTGGTCGATACGCGTTCTTCCGATCATTAATTAGAATGGCCAAGTCGCGTTTCATATTGACAGATATGGGAGGGAAACGTTTACCTCGATGAAGGAAAGTCATTGTCTCAGCTATGTTTATTTGGCAATGTATTGCAGAAAAGAAAAGTGAAAATGAAGATGCAGTTCCAGTAAACTCCAGTTACCAGTTCATGTTTATTCTTCAGGTGATTCAAGCAATACCAACTAATCAGACTCAATACTGACATTACAGGTGGAATTATAAAATAGCAACAGGCCTTAAAGGGATAGTTCACCCAAAAATGAAAATTCTGTCATAATTTACTCACCCTCAAGTTGTTTCAAACCTGTATGAATTTTTTTTTTCTGCGGAACACAAAAGAAGATATTTTGAAAAATGTCTGTAGCCAAACAGTTGATGGACCCCACTAACTTCCATAGTAGGAAAAAAAATTACTATGGAAGTCAATGGGGTCTGTCAACTGTTTGGTTACAGACATTTTTCAAAATATCTTTTCTTTTCAGAAAAAAGAAATTCATACAGGTTTGAAACAACTTGAGGGTGAGTAAATGACGACAGAATTTTCATTTTTGTGTGAACTATCCCTTTAATGCAAGATTTTAATCATGTCTTTCTGGTCAGAATTGGCTGATAGGAATTCCAAAAATTACAACAGATAAGACCAAGTCATTTTAAAACATGCACATAAACAATTACATGACAATACACAATAAATAGAACATTTAATTAATAAATTAATCAGTAAGTCAGGACAGCCCATTCATCCAGGTAGTGAAATTGCATCACTCATGGCCAAGTGCATTGTAAAATGGATGAAAGTCCTTGGGTAAAACATGTTTTAGTTCTTGAAGGTGCTTGAACTTCAGGGCTTTAATTTTTGGGGCGGATGTATAGAGTGGGGCCATGATGACACACGTCTTCCTCAGGGATGGGGATGTGAAGGGTTGCCAGTTTTCAGAGTGTTGTAATTTAAACTCCATACTGCCATCCACATTGTATCTAATAGATAGATTAAAGAAAAGAAGGGGGGAGGGGTGTCGGGGGACATAGGTCACAGAGATAAGAGGGAACCAAAAGCATGTTTAGATTTATGAAACCAAATATTTTAATATGATATGGGTAATGTTTCATGTATTTGTGAAAAAGTGTGTTAAAAAAAACAAACACCTGACTGCTCGAAGGTCATGCACCGTAGGATCTCCAACTTTGCTACCAGGTCGGACTGACTTACAGATGTTGACTTTGCTGAAGTCTTGGAAAAAGATGTAACCAACATACTTCACCTCGTATGGTTTTGGACTGGAACGAGCTCCTCGAATAACTGCAGCATACTCAGCTGGAACATGTATGTCACGGTTTCTCAACTTCTCTCAATCACACTGTGCACAGAGTCACATTCCATTTGTGTGTGACCTCTTTCAAGGACTTTCTTTGTCACACGTTTCTTTTTCTCAGTAGCAACCTTTAAGAGGGCATTGCTCTGGACCAGATTTCTGTTTTGATAGCCACACCCACCACTCCAAAGGATGAATTCATTGTAAGTGGGGTGTGCTTCAAGGTAATCCACAATGCAGGAGGCAAACTTGTTGGCAGAGACCCCAGCTTCACCCTCATGCCAAAGGTAATTTTTTGCTTCATGTGATGCCATATTGTAGATGGTAAAATTATGGACACCAAGCTTCATTTTGTAGTACAGGGCAGACGCTTGAAGCTTTTTTTTACCATCTACACATAATCAACAAAAGAGAGATGCTGACCTCCGAGATTGAACCGCTTCTGTCCGGCGCCGCTTGACATCACTCACCTTCACCGATGTTTTCACATACATTCTCCTCTCTTTCCATTCCAATTTCCCCCCAAAAAACATGAAAATTTCGGAGCAGTGTAGTTTGCTTGATTTCTTGCAGGACACAGATTGGCACCGGCCGCCCATTTTTCTTTCTTCTTAGATGACAAATTCATTTTTTTCCCGTCCAAGATAAGATTGGCCCCTCATTCTTTTCCTTTTCTGGATGTTACCCTTCCAAGTGTCTGGGTTGGCCCTCTTTCTTGACCTTCCCGATTATCAATGGAACCTTCATACGATTAAAATAAAAATAAAATAAAAATGATGTTCTACAAATGCACATTTCTCTTACATGGTTTCTTAGCATGTGGATATATGTGTGTGTGTGTGTGTGTGTCAGTGTGTAGGCATGCATTTAAGTTTGGCATTGCTGTTTGTGTGTGTGTGTGTGTGTGCGCGTGCATGTGGCTGAGCCCACTAGTAGCTGACAGAAATGTAAAAATAATGACAATAAGTTACTCACCTTCATTGACAGGTGTGTAATCCGGCTCATTTTCTGGATCGTGTTCAAGTGAGTCTTAGAATAATAAAGAGGAACACATTTAGTACAACGAATACACTGTTCACATCATTCAGATATAAGATTGCATTCATTTTGACTAGTAATCGATTAAATATGCTAGATTTGTAATTAGTAATGGGCTTTAGTCTTTAAGTCCTACTCGAAACTAATGTGAGGTGGAGGCTGTAGTATAGTCTAATCTGAGAAGAAGAAAAGGAAGAAGAATAATACTTACCCTCACTGGCAGCTATTTCGGAATGATTTTCTTTATCACTTTCCAGAGAATCTAACAACAATAAAGATCAAATGCATTTAGCACACTGAATAGCCTACAATGTTTGAATAATTCAGAACTGAGCTTGCATCAGTAGCTTTGACCAGCACAGTAACTATACATTTTGAGTTCTCTGTGATTAAAGGGATAGTTCGCCCAAAAATGATATTTAATCCATGATTTACTCACCCTCAAGCCGTTCGAGATGCATCTTTTTTCAGACAAACACATTTTCAGTTATTTTAGAAAATGTCTTAGATCTTTCAGTGGTTATAATGTGAAGCAATGGGGTCCGGCTGCTTCAAGTCCAAAAATGTGCCTGCATCCTTCACAAAAATAATCCATCCGGCTCCGGGGGATAAACGAAGGCCTTCTGAGGGTAATCCGTGTGGTTTTGTCATAAAATAACGAAACGAAAATAACTGGCTTCCGGTGGCAGTCGGCGCGTGTTCATGGAGATGGATGTTGGCATATAAAGTAGGACGTAGCCCAGTTATTTTCGTTTATAAAGTTTTAAATATGTATATTTTTACGACAAAACCGCACGGATTACCCTCAGAAGGCCTTTGTTTATCCCCCTGGAGCCAGATGGATTACTTTTGTGAAGAATGCAAGCACATTTTGGGACTTCAACGATGTGGACCCCATAACTTGACATTATAACCACTGAAAGATTGAAGACATTTTCTAAAATAACTGAAAGTGTGTTTGTCTGAAAAAAGATTGACATATGTATCTCGAACGGCTTGAGGGTGAGTAAATCATGGCTTAAATATCATTTTTGGGTGAACTATCCCTTTAAAATGTTTTAATTTAGCCACATACAATTAGATGGGTTAGTACTTGGAAATGCAACAGCAGTTTCTTGGATCAAGGGAACCAAAATAACATGTGTGACAGGCTTTCATCTTAATGTGCAACACATCAATAGGCTTTAGGTTGCTGTATAGGTAGCTGCTACTGGGAGAAAATTATTTAAGCCTATAGTACCTGCCCTCATTGGCAGCTGTCTGAGAACTGTCACTTTCAAGTGAATCTAAGAATGACAGAGAGGAAAACTAGTTAACATTTCAGTAATGAATACAATGTAGACTTAATTGTTTGGCTGACTCAATTCTATTTTCCTACAAACCTTCCTCCTCATTGTTGACCCTCGCAATCGCCTCAATAACAGCCCTATCATAGTTAACATTCATCAATTCACACAGCTCCTTTACAGAGACAGACATCCTGAAGGAAGGGAGAAAAACGGATCAGAAAAAATATAGCGCTATGCCCAGTCAACATTGTTTCACTTCACTTCGGAAATCCGTGCGTTAACATCTTCACAATAAAACCGTAGCAAGATAACTCTAGTGCTGGACATTCTCAGTATCTGGCAAGCGGTGATAGCAGTATGAGTGAGGCATGTTCTAGTGACAATCATGACAGTAGCATTACAGGCTATAATTTGATCAGTTTGACTAAGAAAAAAAAAAAGTTTGAATCTTATCAATGAGACCGAGTTTATTTACATACTAACAAGCAAACTTATCTGTGAACAACTAGATTAGAACTAAACTGTGGAGAGCTTCAATGTCGTACTTTCGTCAGCCAGGTTCACAAATATAAAAATAAATAAAAATATTCAGTGACAATTACTTCATCTAGACCATTAACCGATAAATAATATTTGTGAATATATAATAAACTTGAGAACAGTTGTCAAAAACAAACGTTTGCTGATACTTTACCTCACAGAGTTATTCGGCTATCCAGTGCTGAGCTTCGATGAAACTTCACGAGACCGGCGAGATGCTTCCACAGGGCGGGAGATACGCGGCGTGATTGACAGCTTTGACACCAAATGGATATACGTGAAAATCAGATGACATGATTTCACAACTTTTCATTGGCCATTTAGATATGTGAAGTATACTGAATACGGAAATGAACCTGGACATTCAATCCATCGAAAAATCTCAAAATCGGCAAAATGGACATACGTGGTTTTCATCGGACAGCGACGATATATATATATACACACACATAGGCCTTATATTTATTTACTGTTTAATAAAAATAGCAGGCATATGATCCTTTGTGTAAAGGTCTTCTTTTAATTTTTGTTTAGTAGACTGTAGCCTAAGACTATCCTACATTTTGAAATTAACAAATTGTAACAAATTTTTTACATGTTACAATGTTATATCATAATGTAATTGTTGTTTTACTTCCTTCTTTTATCTCATTTTACAATTACATTCATTTCGCAATCCGTCCCTTTGTGCCACCTGGCGGTAGTTTCGCGATCGATTTTAACATGCGACTGAATTACAGTTACCGCTGTAACTGGTACACGTGGCGGTAAAGCCCAATTAGGCTGTCCACCATCTGTAGCTGATTGGCATGTCACCATATTTTAATTTGTTGGTGGGTTTTTGTTAAATGTGAGCCAAAATCATCACAATTAAAAGAACCAAAGACTTAAACTACTTCAGTCTCTGTCCATTGAATTTATTTAATACACAAGTTTCACAATTTGAGTTGAATTACTGAAATAAATGAACTTTTCCACAACATTCTAATTTATTGAGATGCACCTGTACATTCAGCTTTTTACTTCTGGTGACTGTACTGTATTGAGTTGTGAAGATTACAATGATGAACAGAACTTTTGCTGGTCACTAAGCTTATTTTCAGCAATAATCCAAATGCCAATGGAAAAATCCTATTGGGTTTTTGTAAAAAGAGCCAGAGTGATGCTATCTTCTGCTTTGGCCTTCAAAAATTCATCATCACTGCAGCACTCTGTTACGGTGGAAACATTAAAACACTTAAAGGTAGGGAAAGAGATTTTGGAGAGGCTAGCAATAGCAATCTAGCTTGGAAAGCATAAGATCCTAACCTTCCTGCAAATCACTCTCCAAAGCCATGCCTGCTCCGAAACACATAAACTCACACAGGCAGACCAGAGGCTAACCAGCGACACGATGAGACACAGCATTAGTAGAGGGTTGAAAGCAACATTATCAGATTACCTCGTGTCTTATTCAACGGTGAGAAAACATTACAGTACAAAATGCATAATATTCCAATAATAATGCCTACCATTCTTACCCAGTCTGCAATCGTGTAATAGAGAACACAGAAGATCTATCTTGTCTGGGCATACAGGGTGCACGGAGGTATGCAAATACATACTTTACCAGGCAGGTAGGGCAGCCTATCATTTTACCACAGAGGACACAAATACATATAAATGCTTTTAGACCACTTAACTTAGTGATGTGAGACTTTCAACCAGCATAGCAAAATATTTTTGAGTTGAACCAAATTACTTACCCTGCCTTTACAGTCTAAAGACAATGATTTAAAAAATAAACCCACCCTGCAAAATGTTCACTGGTGAAAACAAAGGTGTGACAACCAGTCATATGTATCCTCCTTCTCATGCTGTATGCTATAAAAACATCACCATCCAACTCTTCTGCTTCTGAATGTAATGCACACATTCATCCATCATACAGTCCTTCTAGGCTACTGCCAGTATCTAGGCCACAGGCTCCATCATATCTGTCCTTAGCAGACAGTAGCAGTTAAATTTGTGCTATATGAAAGCCTCTCCCAGGCCTTTTTCATTCACCAGTTAACAGCACTCCTACCCCGGGGTGTGCAATGTGTGTGTGTGTGTGCATACATGCGTGTAAGTGATGGACACATTTCTGCTCCCTTTCACTATCCGTTCATGTCCAGAGCTGTGGTTTCGGGAATTGTGCTCTGTCACTTTACACGGCCACCAGGCCATCTCGCTTCTAGAGGAAAAATATCTTCCTAAAGATAATATGACACATGCAGGACAGAAACTGTTTTCTACTGAACAAGACATCAGTAATTGAATGCATGACTAAAGAATGTATGACTATGACTATCCCACATGTTCTTTTGTAAAAAGCTACTGTGGACATATATAAATGTAATTAGCTGAGATTTGGGAGAGCTGGATTTTCTCTAGGAGCACTATCACCTCTCACACTTGTGAACAGACTGTATTTCCACATTCTAATTGTTGTGAGCTTTGTGTTGAATAATGTAGAGTCTCTCTTTTTACAGTCTATTAATAAAGTTTAGGTAGGCTATATATATATATATATATATATAGATATATAAGAGTTTTCTTTATTTTCCTGACTATGAAAATTGTAGAGTCACACTGAAGGCATCAAGGGCTATTTGACCAAGAAGGAGAGTGATGGGGTGCTGCGCCAGATGACCTGGCCTCCACAGTCACCGGACTTGAACCCAATCGAGATGGTTTAGGGGTGAGCTGGACCGCAGACAGAAGGCAAAAGGCCAACAAGTGCTAAGCATCTCTCGGGGAACTCCTTCAAGACTGTTGGAAGACCATTTCAGGTGACTACCTCTTGAAGCTCATCAAGAGAATGCCAAGAGTGTGCAAAGCAGTAAGCAAAGCAAAAGGTGGCTAATTTGAAGAACCTAGAATATGACATATTTTCAGTTGTTTCACACTTTTTTGTTATGTATATAATTCCATATATAATTCCACATGTGTTAATTCATAGTTTTGATGCATTCAGTGTGAATCTACAATTTTCATAGTCATGAAAATAAAGAAGACTCTTTGAATGAGAAGGTGTGTCCAAACTTTTGGTCTGTATATATATATATATATATATATATATATATATATATATATATATAAGGGACGTGACGAGATCTCGTGAGATCTGACTGGTCTCGCAAAAGTCGATTTAAATATGAATCCTGCATGTTCTGCGTGTCTCTTTTAATGAATGGCGCATATGCGCTTTTCATTTACTACACACAGAGGCACGCCTGATGCTCGCTGTGATTTCAGCATCTCCTGTCTCATTAAATCAGGACAGAAACACAGGGACAACGTCTCCAAAACTGCTCTGAAAGTGACAAACATGAAGATTTTGCTTCACAAGATGTTAACTGATGGACTGGAATCATGTTGATTACATTTGTGGATTACTGTGATGTTTTTATCATCTGTCTGGACTCTTATTCACTGCAGCAGAGGATCCACTGATGAACAAGTAAAGTAAGTAACAAACAGTGTTGGGAAGGCTACTTTGGAAATGTAATAGGTTACAGATTACAAGTTACCCTGTTTAAAATGTAATAGTAGTGTAACTTTTTCAATTACTTTATTAAAGTAATGTAACTAATTACTTTTGAGTACTTTTTGATTACTTTTCTAAATTTGTGAAAATTAAAGAATAATAAATAAAAGCATATACATCAACTTAAATACAGTTATCTAATAAGCATGTGACATATTCTGTGTAATAAACTCCTGAAACATTGGTGTTTTTTTTAAACTACTGTCTCTTTGTATATGATGATAGTTTTCTCAAAATAAGTAAAAAGCACATTAAGTGACACAAAGCAGTTCTAGAAATTATGTGCTCGTGTACTCCTATATTGAGATGGCAGAGGTTGAAAACACTGCAAGCTTCAGTCCTATGTGTAGTAAATGAAACCATGTCTTTGCCATTA
Source organism: Carassius carassius (assembly GCF_963082965.1). Classification (NCBI taxonomy): domain Eukaryota; kingdom Metazoa; phylum Chordata; class Actinopteri; order Cypriniformes; family Cyprinidae; genus Carassius; species Carassius carassius. The sequence continues at coordinate 16,422,240 of NC_081758.1, forward strand.
ATTTACAGGAGGGGCGGACTGGGAAAAAAATTCAGACTGGAAAATTCAAACTCATACAAACAAATTCATGGACAAAACTATTTTTTTGTATGGACCTGACATAAAAAAGGTTTAAATCTTTAATTTGGGGAAACCATTTTCTCTGGATTTATAGTTAAATATTAAAATGTAAATTTTCGTAAGGGTTGTGTTGTCTGTCGTAGCTCCCCCTAAACCTATAAAAAAATCGGAATTTTTTTCAGATAAATTCCTACTGTAACATTACAACTGATAATAATGATGTCCTTTATATAGTATTTTGAGTGATGACTGATGAGCAACGTGCTGCTGCTTGATTAAATAAATAAAAAAACAAAGACAAAAAAGCATCTTTCCAAGCTGGCATTTCAACGTTAATTGAAGGTTGAAACAACGTTGGTACCATGGTTGAATCAACGTTGAATTACCTTTTGATTTTGCAAATTGGATCAACGTTGATATTGTAACGTTGATTCACTGTTGTATCAACGTTGTTTCAGCGTTAAAACAACAACTGACCTTATTTCAAACATATTTCAACGTTGAAAGTTGGTCATGGGCAGACTGTTTTTCAACCGTTCAGCTTTAAACATTGTACATGACATTAAAACATTATCATTAAATTATCATCATAAACATTAAACATGCGCGAGTCATGACTAACACTTAATGACTTATTAGATATTTAATTATCAAATGGCGGATTCGCAAATGATCGCTTTAGTACATTCGGCAGGCAATTATACAATAATGATATTAAATAGTGGGGCAAAATCGGCTGCCACGCCACCGGGAATTGTCCCGGTTCTCCCGGTGTCCAGTCCGCGCCTGATTTCCACAGACACGCAGAATGTGTAAGTCCTATAGGCTATTGCATGTTTGGGGCTTAATATTCACAGACACTAGTCCATGTCATGTTTTGATTCAAGTGTACTGACCTACTTTTGATTTAGTCATCCAAAATGTGGGATATTCCGTCCGCGTTAGGCATTCCGTTTTTATGACTGGATTCTACGAACCAGACTGTATTTCCGCATCCCGGAAATTATTAGGGCGGTATGTCTCAGAATAGTCAGCGCAATTTGGGAAAGAAATCAGTTAAATCTGTATGTGGATGTGTGTAAATATTCAAATGTAATCCCCTTTGTAATCGTTAAAAATTTCATAAGTAACTGTAATTTAATTACTCATTTTTTCGTAGTAACTGTAACTAATTACAGTTACAATAATTTTGTAATTAAATTACGTAACAGCGTTACATGTAACTAGTTACTCCCCAACACTGGTAACAAATCAGTTCCGATCTAGAAACAAACTCAACTTCATCTTGAATGCCCCGAGGATGAGTACATTTTTAACCAATTAAAAAAATATATATATATATTATAATAATAATATTAATAATAAAAAAACATGCATACTTTTATTTCCAGAAGTGGAAAAAGTTAGCCAATGATATTAGAGCAGATCGATAAAGTACTTTCCAGTTTTGTGTGAAAATGCATTAGATTGTCAGAGAATGCACTGTGGGCAGTCCGTGGGCATGTTGTCTCAGACTCAAACCATCTATGAACAGGTCTTTCAGTAGGCAGAGAGAGAAAGTAAGACCACTCTTTTCTCTTGCTTGTTCAACATAAAATCATCTAACATGAGAGGAGGAGCACACACTATCTTTAACCATATTCAACAATATCTTGAAGGGCCTTTGCCATTTCTTCTTTTTTTCTATCCCTGCACAAGCAGACATAAATGTATGCCTGTATATCTCTTTAAGACAAGCCTGCATCCAGTCTGCATTATCCTGTTGGCTTTCTAAGGCTTAATGCAACAGAGTAGCTTTACTGTACTCCAGATGAACCTGATTATGTCACTTTTGTGAGATTACTTGCAATTAGTATCATCAGATGATGTTAAAGGAACAGTTCAAAATGAAAACAGTGTCTTTCATGTTCCACAGAAGAAAGAATGTCAAACAGTTTTGGAATGACATGAGGGTGAATAAATAATGACAGAATTTTTGTTTTGGGGTGAACTTGAATCCCTTTAAACATGCACAAAATAAACTATAACAATGCAAACTCCCTTGCTTAAAAGAGAAATTTGGCTAATTTATTTGAAAGATGATACTACAGAGATTCAGAGTAATTCTTTGTTCTGCAGAAGAGAGCTGCAGCAGTGAAAGACGTTACTGGTATAATAAAAAAATTGGTCTAATAAAAATCGATAAAACAAAGGCAGGGACCCGTGTGTCTCAGTTGAGCATGAGTTCTGTGTAGTGTTTGGTGAAAGAGGAGCTAGAGACGAGAGAGATGTGGGTGGTCACATCGGTCTGTAATTACTCCCTCTGGAGCTACAGGTGAAGAGAGATGACCTTTCCACAAGCTAAAACCATAGCGCGCACAAATCACCTGACAACTCTTGCAGGAGTCTGGGCTATCACGTGAAACACAAGCCACTGACATAAAGGACCTACAATAACGTACAGTATTTGAAAAATTTGTTTTTCCGAACATTTAAGCATGTCAACATATTCTGTTACACCAAATACACAAAATAATGATCTTAAAAAAAAGCATCATATCCCCTTCAACAATTTCAGTAGTTCGGTTCTCTTAGTTCTTTTGGTGCAAAATAAAATATAAAAACACAAAATACAAATGGGGAGGGAGCTCTCTCGCCTTGGGCACCAAATAACCTAGAGCCGGCCCTGGCACTTTGGATGGGTTAAAAGCAGAGCACGAATTCTGAGTATGGGTCACCATACTTGGACGTATGTCACGTCACTTTTTTTTAATTTTTTTTTATTAGTTTGGAAGTGTACCGAGTGGCAGCGTTCACACTTACTCAAATGAAATGCACTGACAGAGCACATCAGAGTTTATTTTAATTGAACCAAACCTGCCAAGTGTGAACACACCCTCAGTCAAAGTGCACAAGAATTTGTTTGGAAGTACTTGTTTGGTGCGTATTAGGGTTTGGGTGCCACCATACTTCACATTTACTCAAATGAACTGCACTGACAGCGTTGGCTCAGCAACAGCGTTCCAGACTGTGCTATTCAGCTCGATCAGTTGACATGCTATCGAGCAGACAGAGTCCTCGTTGCGGGAGGTAAATCACGCGGCAGCTGTCCTTGTGTTTACATCAATGATGTGTGGTGCTGCGATGCTATTGTGATCTGCAAACACTGCTCACCCCTGGTAGAGTTTATAATTATTAAGTGCCAGCCATTCTATTTACCAATGGGATATTCAGCCATACTGCTTGTTGCTGTATACATCCCTCCCAGCTCCAGCAACGACAACAGGAGTGAGGCACTAAATGAACTGTACCAGCACATCAATGAGCAGCAGACAGCCCACCCTGATGCTTTTCTCATCTTAACTGGGGGTTTTAACCATGCAGACTTAAAGAGCGTGTTCCCAAAAATACACCAACACATTAACTTTCCAACTTGAGGTACACTTTGGGCTTTGTTTACACCACACAAAGAGGAGCTTACAAAGGATAGCTAGAGCCAACCTATCCCGCAGCATCAGAGAGGCTAAGATACAGTACTCCAGGAAGATAGCCCATCATTTCAGTGACAACAGAGACACTTGGAGTCTGTGGAAGGGGATACAGACCATTATGGGCTACAAGTCCCCACCATGGACCTGTGACAGCATCATCTCTCTACTGAACGAGCTGAACACCTTCTTTGCTCGCTTTGAGGCACAAAACAGCACCACTGCACAAAAGACTCCACCTCCACCCCGGCGACCAGGTGATGACGCTGACCCCAGACAGTGTGAGGAAATCCCTCAGCAGGATCAATGCACGCAAACCTCCGGGTCCTGACAACATTCCTGGGCATGTACTGAGAGACTGATGTCTTCACAGACATTTTCAACATCTCACTAAGTCGGGCTGTTGTTCCCACATGCTTCAAAGCCACCATCATTCCAGTCCCGAAGAAGCCGTCTCCATCCTTCTTCAATGACTATCGTCCAGTTGCACATACCTCTATTCTCATGAAGTGCTTTGAACAGCTAGTCATGCACCAAATCATGTCTGCCCCCCCACCCTCCCTGGACCCCTTCCAGTTTGCATATCGGTCCAACCGCTCGACCGATGATGCCATCTCCACTAACCTCCACTCAGCACTCACACATCTGGACAAAAAAGACTCATACGTCAGAATGCTGTTCATAGACTTCAGTTCAGCATTCAACACTATCATCCCTCAACAGCTCATTCACAAACTGGTCCAGCTGGGGGTCAACACTTCACTGTGCAACTGGCTGTTGGACTTTCTGACTAGTTAACCTCAGGCAGTACGGGTTGGCAGTAACACATCCAGCACCATCACACTGAACACTGGGGCCCCCCAAAGATGTGTACTGAGCCCCCTTCTCTTCACTCTGCTGACTCACGACTGCACACCGTCACACAACTCCAACCTTTTTATTAAGTTTGCGGATGACACGACTGTGGTGCGTCTCATTAGCAACAGAGATGAGACAAACTACAGGAGCGAGGTGAGCCACCTGGACAGGTGGTGCAGTGACAACAATCAAAACAAAAAGATTTTTCCTTTCTTTTACTCTTACATGTCATTGGCCCATCTATTACTCAAACTTTAAATAGTCTTTTTTGAACAAAGCTCCAGAACATGTTTGTTTTGTTTTGAAGCAGAAGGGGTTATCGTCTCAAGGCTCCCAGCTTACATTACGCTGGGCTAATCTCTGCCAGAGGCTGGTTTTACCACCACATGTACCCAAAATCCACTGAGTATGGGCTCTGAATCCCAGACAGAGCAGTTATCGTGTGGAGCGACCTTCAAGTAACACAGCAGGCTTTACACACAAACCGACACACACACCCTAGCTTTAGCTTCACGCTAGATGCTGGGACAATGAAGTGTGGATCGTGAGAACTTGGATAGGCCATGCAGCATCACAACAAAGGAAAGCCCTATCTTTTATGTAATTCACACAATCCCAACACTGTTAATCTCAAAGCTTTTGTAGGTCTTGGACAAAACATATACAACAATGTGTCTTTCAGCCGGCCTAAACTGAGAACAGTTTTCCAAACATCAGAATAATTCTCTCATTATATGAGAATGACAACCAGAAAATGCGCCAAATGTACAATCAAAGTGAGCAGCAAATAGATCATCCAAATAGTGATTGTCAGTGTCTGCTCTCTCACCATCAGCCATTAGCTGACAGAGAGAGAAATTGAAGTAGAAATATTTATTGTTTTCTAAAATAAACCAGGACACCTGTCCTCCCACAGGGCTAATAGCTTTAAAATCTGCAGTGTGCATGCTGCACTGCTAATAATGTAATAATATCACTGATCCTTCACTTACTGCTATCTATCATTCGCATCCTTTCTTAGTAATCAAAAGCATAAGATCAAAGCATAAGACATCAAATATTGAAACTCAAGAGCTTATTGAACAGTTAAGTCAAAACACTGCAATTAAGAAAAACAAATTAACATTACATTTACATGAGAACGAAATTGGAAGATATATTATGTCTACAAGTACCTCAAGAGTAGGATTGAATATTTACAATGAATTGCGATGCAAGAGTCGAGTAAGTTTTCACATGTGGAAGGCCTATATCTGAGTAAATTACACAATGCTTGTTTTCTCAAAGTGGTTTTCTATTTTGACTTTAAACATCTAGTTCAAATCTGAGATTTTCCTCCAAATAAAAATATACATCATATACATAAGATACATTTAAATAACATGTCAAATATTTAATAAAGGATATGAAAAAGAGGATATAATAATACCAATTTCTCTTTTAAGGCTTTAAAAGTAATTGTATTCATTCATTACATTATCTGCAGGCCAAGATAAGAAGTTCATATTTCTACACATTACTTTTTCCATTTGTGTTTCATAATTGTCTTACTGTATAATTTTTTTTACTGAAAATATAAAGCCAATTTAAAAGCAAAGTATTGTTTGTGTGTGTGTGTGTAATTGATTAAATTAGTTTATGATTACAACAAGAACAAATATCTGCCAATTTAAAGGGAAAACAACTTTCCATACCCATTTGACAGATATTTATTCTTGTTATAAGCACATACATATTTTGCTCAGTTTTTCAAGACTAATATTTACATGTCAAGTAAATGTATCTTCATTTCAGGATGTTCAGATATTTATGAAAACAAAGACATAGAGAAAGAAATGTATTTTTTGCAGTGCAAAAAGTGAGTGCCTCTTTCTGCTCTAATTTAAGACCATTTTAAGGACTTAATTTGTGGAAGGCACAAAAACCCTGAATTACTTATGTTTTTAAAAATCAGTATCAATAACTATCAGGTTTCCATTGTGAAAACTTAACCCACAGACTCTGACAACATGTAAACATCAAAACCAACTTTGCTTAAATTCTAGAGACTGTGATATTAACGATTATTAATGAAGTAATTTAGAAAAGCGTATTATACACGGTCAGTTAAAGTCTCTGTTGTTAGATGTCCATGCATTAATATTCTGTCAGCTTTGCTTTCTCACCAGCATCACAGCTCAGAGGATTAAGTCTGTAAAATGTACTAGAAACAGCCATTCCTTCCTGCAGATTCCTAAAAATTAATTACAAATTCAAAATTTTTTGCCAAGCTTAAAGAACAAGACTAGATTGTTAAATCAGCCTATAATTAAGAACAGCCTCTTTTAGTCTGGCTCTTTCTATTAATTTCTCTGCAGTGCCTTATAGAACATTCATTATAATTCTATGCAAGTAAATTTGAATCTGATTATGGCCAAACCTCTTTTACGGCAGCCTCCATAAGTTAATGACTCCTTGATAAACAACAAAGTGAACAAACAAACCACTGCCAGATGGTGCAAAACAAGTGTAAAGAATGCTTTGGCTTGATAAAAGAAAGCTTTTATCTCTTGCAATTAAAGTAAACACAAGATGGAAAACTGAAAACTTCCATCCAGGCCATTAGCCTTCAACAGTCTAGACTCTAGAGTAAAAAACCCTTCAATAACTAAGATCTTCCATCATCTGCAAAGGGCAACTCCATCTTCCTTTATCAAGTTCAAGTTCAAGTTGAGCTTTATTGTCATTCCGCTACATGTGTGGACACACAATGGAACAAAATGCCGTGCCTCACATAAATACAGTCATACAACAATTTAGTATAAACCAGTATAAACCTATACACAACTAAACTACTGACATATTTCGACTATAAATATACTATATATATATATAAATGTTTACCAATATATTGACTGAAAAAGAAAAAATCTATAGACGAATGCTTCACATAGTACTGTTTACCTATATATAGCCTAAACTTAAAAAAATACAAACTATTCAAATGCTACAGATAAACACCATAGCTTTACACAAGTAACCCACTGACAGATTTTGAAAAATGATATACTATATATAAATGTTTACCTATGTATTGACTGAAAAAGAAAAATATATAGATGAATGCTTCACATAGTACTGTACATGTGAAAAAGAAACATTGTAAGTCAAGCAGCTTGCTGGAGAACAGTGCAAGATGATTTGTAGTATGAGCATCTAAACACACATCTTTTGTGGGATTATGTATAAATAGATTTGAATTGCACCAAAAAATAGATTTGACAAAACAGATTTGAATTGCACCAAAAAAATGATTGTTTCAGGCCATTTTTTTCCGTGATGTGGTAAGGCAAGGGGTGGGGGGTGGAGGAGGTGAGATGGTCCATGTTACAGGAGGTAGAGGGTTTATGTGGGGTTTCAGAGGAGGGTGGGGTGATTTGAGTTCTGAGAGGGCTCTGATGCTCCGGTACTGTCTTCCTGATGGTAGGAGCTAGAAGAGATGGGTGGGGTCCTTCACGATACTGTTGGCTTTGCTGGAGCAATGTGTGAGGAAAATGTCCAGGATGGAGGGGAGAGGGGAACTGATGATCTTTGCAGCTGTGTTCAATGTCCTCCGGAGGGTCTTATGACAGTCTATCCACTGCTCTGTCTTCCACACACTGCATGTTACAGTATCAGCTAACCTACTTTTACACTGACATTTAAATCACGTCAAAGCACTTAATCAGTTGTAACGTTTCTGTTGTAACAAAACTCTGGTCTACAGCTTCTATTATAAATCTTTGGAAATGAATGGATTAACTATTCCATCCATGCCTCAGGATCTTCATCACAACCGTAGCTATCATTCTGTGCACGTAGACATTCAAATTGCATTTATTTAAAACAATTCAGACACTACATTGGAGTACTTCTATGTTGGCCCTGAATACTGGTTGAAAAATCTTTAATCATTTTTACAGAAATTTGCTGACTTGAAAGGCCACACAAAACAAATAATACATGAGGAAAACTGCCCCAAGGCCACTTCGGACTCCAAGTGCAGCTGCTTCACTTTCAAGACTTCATATGAAGCCACCAAACAAAACTCAACACACGCTGCTTAAAAATTAATAAAGTCCCAAACCCTGAAGCCAACTGCATCCCAGTAGAGCCTCAGCTCTTTAAATTTACGCTTTAAAAACAGGTAGGAGAATTTGCTTTATTTCACTAAACAATCTGGCTGCACAAAATGGGCTATTCATTATTTGGATGAATAAGTGAATATATATAACCAAATATATATTTTTCTTAATCTCTTCTATTTAAAATATTAACCTAGTCATGGGCATATAAATGTCATCCAGTAAAGTGATCTTTGTAACAGCAATTAGCATGCTTGCATGATGTTTTAAATAAGGCATTAGACAACAGGTGCCCTGCCCCAACTTTGTTTTTCAATAAGAAATTTGTGAGTTTTTAAAAAAAAAAAGGAAATATAACATACAGGAAAACAACTAAGGAAGCTGGCTAGAAAGAGCGTGATTTCCATACAGAGAGAGCAGTAATCAGAGTAAACCCGTAATACTGCAGGTCAGAGAGCCCTTCTGGGAGGGACATTTCACATTGCAGCTTGTCCACTCATTTGCCTAGAAAAAAACCTACAACTGGGACCGGAGGCTTCACTCAGCTCACAAACAAGAGCTTATTTAAAAACATGGACAGCAACAGCCAGAAAAAAACTAAACAATAATAATAATAATAATCAGTGAGTGCCTCTAGGGAAATTCAGTTTTGGATCACCTTTGATCTCTTCTCTCTGTGTGCGGTGACAGATATCCATGTGTGCTTGGATGGGTCTAGAGCAAATAACCTCTAAAATGTCTGTCTTCTAAAAACAGTCACCATGAGCTATACACAGATAAGTTACTACACATCTTACTGCATTACACTATGCAGATAAACACTGATGATGTGCACAGACTGACTGGATGAAAAGGAAAACATGACATCTCCACTACATGTCTCCTTAGCTATTTTGTAACAGTAACAGTCTTGTCAGAATGGTCTTATAGTTTGAAGTTGAGAAATTAACCACACCCTTCCTTCGATTCTGGCTACTACTGCATTTCAGCATTCATGTTGCATTTCTGGTGCTGATGAATCAATGTGTGCAAAGGATGTGTGCAAACTGACACCTAAAACCAAAGTATTTTAAGTAGATCATCAAAACAACATCTATAATAATGCCCCAGAATGCTTACAAATATTTCTTTGTGAATCCTATATTCTATTCCTACACACACACACACACACATACATACATATACATATATATATATATATATATATATATATATATATATATATATATATATATATATATATATATATATATATATATGATAATTCCTTTTTATCCATTTACCCAGTTTCTAGATCCATTTATTGATTCATTGATAATCAAGTAATCAAGTGGAACTCTAATTGAATTCAAATTCTGCTTACAGAGCAGTTTGCCATAAATATGTTTAAAAATCTAAATCTATACACATTTACACAATAATCAGTACCTTTAATAATCTATAATGATGAATTGAATTAATTTGTAATGTGCAAATCTGTTAATAATACTGCTGAATGCAGTTTTTTATTAAAATCTGAGTGGTCCCTGACACACTTCTCACACTACACTCTTAAAAATAAAGATTCCAAAGGGACCATAGAAGAACAATTTTGTCTTCCCAAAGTACTTTTCAGTGAACGGTTCTCAAAATAATATTTTAATAATATTAAGAACCTTTTTGTGCAATGGATAAGTTCTGTAGATGTTAAAGCTTCCTCATGGAACCATAGATACCCCGCCCCAAAAAAATTGGTCCCAGAGGAGAACTGGTCTCATAACTGAACCTTGTTTCTCCCAAGTTTTGTTTTCTTCTTTTTCTCCATTTGGGGCTTAAAAGACCATTAATATTCATAAAATATTATAACTCTGACTGTACTGATACTGAAATAAACTGAGCTGGATAACGACACTGCTGTCTTCTGTAGTGCTGCTTTTGAAGTGGTTTTAAAATGGATTAACTTTTACAACACTCACACAATTACTAAACTGAATTTTATTCAACACTGAATCTGAATTAAGCTGAATAATGACACTATTGTCTTCTGCAGAGCTGATTTATAGCTAAATTGAATTTATTTAAGAATTGATAAGATACAATTACTTTACAACACTGACAGCTGTTACTGAACTTTTTTAAACACAATTTTCCTTTCTTTTTTCTACTTTTTTTTTTTTTTTTTTTTTACCGTTAAGCTGTTTTGAAACAATCTGTGTGACTTTGGACTTGACTATTCTGCCTGAAAATAAAATACATAAGCAATTCTGGAAATACAAGAACAATTCTGTCTTTAAAAAACGGTATTATGTGGCACTGGGCAGGTATATCAGAAGTATAACAAATCTCAGAAGTACTGTGGCGATAACATGGTGCTTTGATATATACAATGGTATTTAAGTGTTTATTGAAATATTTGGCATGCCATGGTAAAATATCAAAAATTATTTAAATAAATAAATAATAAATTACACTACCATTTTCGTTTTGATATATACTATGTCATATTTATGATACTCCAAGGTGCTTCTAAGATGACCACGATATTATTTACAAAATAGCACCACACTACCAATATTTGTGTAAAATACCCCAGCAGAACAGTGCTCAGCAAATTTGACTGTCCAGAACACAATCACACAGACAATTATTAAATCACACACAATTGTCTATTTTCACCTGCTTAAGACACACATGCTAATGCACAGATGTCACATCTCTCCTCTGATGTTATTGCTGTTATTTTGTTATTTGCTCAGTCATGGCTTGATACGTGAGAAGGCTTTTAGTGTCTTCTGAGAACACTCCCATATCCAGAGCTCTTCAAAACGAAGCATTACTCAAACAGTCACTTGATGACTTTTTGCCCAATTCGCTATAATATATTTGCAAAGGGCGGGTCGTTAATGTTACCTACTCCCTGGATCACTGACGTCCTTAAAAGCAGCGTACTGCGACATACACGACATTTTTCTTTAAAGGTATTAAAAGTAAACCAATCTGTCATATCAACACAAGCGTTTTAAAAGTTTAGCCGAAAATACTCCCTACCAATCAAAACATCAATGCAATGCGTAAACTGCGTGTTTTCGCAGCCCTACCTGCATAGAGAGCAGCATCAGCATCACTCGGAGAGAGTAAAGGTGTGATATTGCGGGTGGATGTGGCTTAAAATATTAGAATATTTGCGACAAAGTCTAACGAAGGCTTTTCTTGCAACTGAAAGACCTGTCCTTGTCATTTCGCCGCCTTCTTTATCAGTTTTCCCGCGACTGTTTTGCTTTCCCACCTGCACACAGCATCTGACACCGCGCAGTGAGTCTGCATCTAGGGCATGTATTTGGCAGGAAAGCAGGTTGGTAATGCCTACAGCGCAAGCGTATTCGGGCGCCATTCAACAGCGGAGCACTATTTTGCAAAAACGCCGAACCTCTGTGGACCACAGAGAGAAGGGAGTGCTTTTACAATCACGGCGATAAACAGAGAGAGACTACAGTGAGTCATCAGATGTGGCACTTCAACGTCCGTGACGTGAAATCTGTGGCCAGCAGTTTTAAAGTAAGGATGATTCATTTTCACACTCCTCCTACATAAACACTCTTTATTAGTGGCGTGCCTTTCGTAAACTGGTGTTTTGAGTCTTCTAACTGAATTCAGTAGCTGTTTACATGCACCAAAATACAGTACTCAGTTTATAATCGGATTGATGGCTCAAATGGACTGAATAGCTTTATTAAACACCTCAATCAATCCGACTGAACTCGAATTTCGTTCGGATTAAAAGTGAGAACCTGAAATAATCCGATCAAAATACAAATCAGAATAATTCTCAACTGGGTAAACACAACAAACACAAACAAATAAACCCTGTGATGCCCAGTGCCATGATATGTTTACATAAGTCGTATGTTTTACATTTACCTACTGGTCAGTGGATGAGATTAAATTTTTGCTCAAATATATAAACAAACGAACAAACTAACATTGATCCCAAACTCTGCCAACTGCTCTCTCACTAATACACACAATATTGAATTTAAGACTAGCCTAATGAAAATGAGGCTAACAGTCTTTATCCATGGAACGCGCTGTATGAAGGTCCTAGATCACCTAATCTTTGCCAACTCTCATTTTATGGAGTTTTTGTTTACTGAAATATTTTTGGGAAAGAAATTTTGTGAGCTAAACAATCAGTATGTTGCTAAACAACCATCCCTGATCTTAGGCTACATCACACGGAGACATCTATTTGATGTCTGCATGTACATCTGCAAGAATCTTTTTTTTTTATTTAAATACGGTGCTACTGAGTTGAATGAATGTTTTGCAAATTGTTTTGTTTTTCATTATTTTGAAGCATTCTATATTGAATAAACATGCACTAAACAAAAAAGTTGGTGTTGTAAGTTAAAAAAAAACTAAACTCAACAAAACATGGGATGGATACATATGTTGCCTTCAAAAATTAGGGGTGTGCACCCCAGATAATGGTATCTAATAAAAAAAATTAAAAGAACTTTCACCATGATTGGATTCAGATGTGCCTAGTCTCTTTCCTACCTTCTTATACTGACTGCATCCAAAAACACGGAAAAATACTGCCTTCGGAGGACACATTCCAAGATAGGAAGTCATCAAGGCACGTCCAAATTCAATGTTAGCTTCAGTTCCTGTCTCGTGAGAAGCCTTCATCTGGCCGGTTTTTGAAGGCAGCATAGATGTATCCTTCACTGCCTTAGATATCCCACAATCCTGTGCGTTCAATTCTGTGACAGTTAAGCCAAAAAATAAAGATGGCGTCTAAAAGTTGTGGTTGGTGGTCAGTTTGTGTGTAAATGTACGTTTTTGATCAACGTTTTCCACTTTTGATGTCATTTCTAGCGAGAAATTAATATTGCAGCAATGAAATATCCACTTAGTTATCACCAAAGCTCTCTATATTTTGCTGTAGATCATTAAACCATTACTCTGCCTCAAAAGCCTGTCCAAAATCAGTTTCATGAGGTGCCTTCATGCAAAAACGCTGCCTGCAAAGTCATTGCGTGATACGACAGGGAGGCAGCAAGTCAGCTGCCCAAGTTTTCAGATGCAGTTTCACAATGATTGGATTCAGATTTGCCTTATCTCCTTCCTACCTCCTTATACTGGCTTCAGAGGCAGCAGGTGATTTGAAGCGAATCGACTGAGTGAAGAATTTAGTCATTCACTAATACCACACTCACTTGTTGCCACCTACTGATGTAACCATGACGGTAAATCTTTTTGTAGAAACGGATTCAAGTCACTAGCTGCTATTCTAGACATCAGGATTACCAGCACTCTCAATAATGCACAAGCATAGGCTAAGTTAGAAACTGAATTAGTTGTAGTCATGTTTCTGTCCTCTAATGAGGATGAGATTGATGCACTGCAAACTGCATGGATTTTGTATTGGATAACTAGTATACTAAACTTAACAGTTTAAGCCCTCACATTTCTTTTGTATTTTATCTGGTAACCGGCAGTAATGCTCTGCTTTCCAAGCCAACGAAACATCGTCCTTGCTAGTGTAAACAAACACTGATTGTCATCATCGGCAGGCAAAGCGACATCACAACAGTCCCTCACTATGAACGCACCTCATCACTGAGTGAATCTCATTGAAATACAATGATTTTTTTTCATTACATTGTTCCTGTTTTACTGTTTTCCAAAACTGCATCCGCGACAACATCCGATGACAACATAGCACAGCGCGTAAAATGAACTGTGTCATATCTCTCACCTGTTCGTTTACTGCAGTTTGCAGCGAGCTAACGGTCCACCCGATATGTGTCTGGATCCACCATCTTCATCGCTTGCCTTTCACTCAGTCTGTGGGCAAGCCCAACTCCTCCCATCAGAGACCTGCAAGCAAACAGCACCGAGCGCAGGCCAATTTCTCAATGAACGAACTGCAGCTCTCGGCAAAACGTCAAGCTGTATTGTACGGTACTGTATGTAATGCTGCTTTAAGTTCATGGTAAGAAATAACTTAAAGAACCAAATAGGTGTAGAAGCCCTTTAGATGGCATTAAATGAAGCCGTTTATAAAACGACTGTCCAGCCCTCTGACTAAAGAAAGCTATATAACTTAAATATATAGAATATAAAGAGGAAGCAAGCAATAAGTCTTATTGCTAATAATTTAATCAGAAGTACCCGTGAAGACTTTTACATTGGAACTTCTCTTTTTATCTAAAATGTGTCATGGTTTCCACAAAATAATAAGCAGTACAACTGTTGATTTCCGAGGGATCATGTGAAACTAAAGACTGGAGTAATGATGCTGAAAATTCAGCTTTTATTTGAACAAACTACATTTTAATATAAAATGGAGAGGATTTATTTTAAATTGTAATAATATTGATCAAATTGCTGTTTTTACAGTATATATATATATATATATATTATATATATAACAAATAAATGCAGCCTTGAGCTTCTTTCCAAAACATGAAAAAGTACCAACCCAAAATCTGTGAACATTATGTGCTACAGGGTTGTCATGTGTAATCAAATAAACATGACATGATAAAATTATAATAATAACAACTACAACAAAATGGTCATTAATGCAAAATAATAGGAAATGAAAATATGAGATGGACCTTTTCAGAGTAGCTTTATTTAATGTGGTAGACAACTGACAAAACAACTACGGTCATTACAGTTTTTAATACAAATAAATATAAAATACATAATGGATGAGATGCTATAAATGTTGGTTATTGTGGCTGTAAAAACCTACAGTACCTTATCAGCTTATCAGGAAAATACAAAATCTTAGGCTACATTTGTTCTTTCTAAAGCTAAACGAACTCTGTCATGCATCTGCATAGATGTACTAGTCATTTCAAATCCGTGTTTATGCTTTACGGTGTAACTGCTTTTAAACTTTTGGTATTCACACAGCAACGGACATTACAACAATGGAAAATAACATGAGACAACCGGACATACTATGTGCTTCCTCAGTGTAATTCACATTAATGTACACATCTTTAAAACCTCTAAGGTAATGTAGGACTATTTATGAAACGGGAAGCCCTGAACAGATAAAGGCATAGATATTGTAATTTGTACGTTTTCAACAATATAACTGGTAAGACTGTTCATTAAGAGTTTAAAGGTTAGTAGGTAATAGACATTAAAACCACTTATAGCATTATTATAAAAATGCTAATTGTTAATTGTTTAGGAAGCCAAAAATCAATGCGATGTATCTCTGTCTCTACATGTGTGGGTCATAAAACATACACACATATATACATATATATATATATATATATATATATATATATATATATATATATATATAAATATATATAAAATTAAAAAAAAAATCAAATACAATGGCAATGTGACCTTGATCCCAATACAACAGTTGACAATGTACATGCAAAAAGATAACTATTCAGGTCAAAGTGACAAAATATAAAGGCATTTGTTGCAGATGCATTCCAGTTTTAGACTATTCTTCAATACAGGACTCTATTAGGAGCAGTTTGTTTAACAGCAGGTGTAAGGGAGGTTAGAAAAAGCTGTTAAACTCTTATAATATATATATATATATACACACACATGTTCCAAGACATGCAGGAACAGAAAAAAGCACTCGGACATGGCCCTTTATAAAGTCTGAGAGTCAGTCTGAGAGTCAGTTATGTAACTCAACTACTTTCATAAATCTAGTTCTTGTGCAAATGTGCAAAAAAAAAAAAAGAAACAAACAAAAGAATAGTAATACCTTTCATGATGTGAAACTTAAGATCGAACTCTGCAAGTCTTACAGATATGTTGAAAGACATGGACTCAAATAAGCTTTGCTAGAATGTTAAAATGATTTCACCTAACAAGAATAGTTTTACATATGTACTAATTCGAAGAGAGAGATATAATAATATCTAATGAGATTTTCACAACCTACTCCAAGTAAGCTGTGAAAGAATTAAGTTGTCAATGCAAGATTGAGCCTGCGAAACTTCAAAGTTTATTACAAGTTTAATAATTACGGAGTAACAGTGAGTCAACCATAACTGTCTAAAAGCTTTTTAGCTTTAATAAATCATCACATAAGTGAAGCTAACAACATTTCACTTTTTATATTTGCATAAATATATTAAGTTCAAAATAGTGTTAAACAAAAAGCAGCATTTGTGAACCTAGGCCCCTCAGGGGTCCACACTCCCCCAGTGCAGAGAATAAGCACCATTCTGCATGAGATGGGCTTGAATGTGGCAGCATGTTATTTCTGCAGCCACATTTGGGCCAAGCTGAGAAAACTCTAGTCCTTCTTCTGCTATTCCCTTTCATCATGAAAACCCATGAATCTGTGAGACCACCTGGATGAACTATAACCCAAAACTTGTGCTTAAATGCTGAGGCTATTCCATGTGACAGTGTGGCCTTTGTTATTCTAATTAGTGATGATGATGATGATGATGATGTGCTTCAGGAACATTTATTCTCAAACCCCCAAGAATCATCTGCATGAACTGAAGACATGCTGACCCTGCAACAGATATGTCATATAATACAAATACTCACCTGAATGAGGACAGCGCATATAAATTCTGTCTGTTGTGACTGTTTTATTGATTTAAGATTATTAAAACTTATGAAAATGTCTGTCTTTAGCCCTAATATTTCATATCAAATGGCTCCAGGAATCTTTAAATTCAATGATTGTGCTCACATTACTGATTGTATCAAAACGTCTAGGTAATCGTTGAAAAATATTCATGCTTCTGTATAAAAGTTCAAAGAGGAGCAGTAGACTGGATTCAAGTGCCATTCTACCCTCAATTAAACAAAAGAGGGAAACTGGGTCAGAATCACTTTGGGCTCTAAGTGTTCCCTTCAAGTGTGCACCATAGTGTGCATTTAAGATTCCTGGCAGGAATAGTAAAACTGCAGACAACATGATGATAGCATACTGTAATTGATTTGTGGTGGAAGACAACATAAAAAACAAAACTATATGAAAAAAAAGTTTAGATAGATAAAAGAGGATTGCACACTGAAACCAGACCTGAGATATCCAGTACCTGAACTAAAGCAGCTGAAACTGACCAGGCTTAGACTGCCGAGACAGGCCATGGGTTTTCATCAGGAGCGGGAATTTGCTCTGGCAGAGTAGCTCTGACAAACCGGCCAGGTCCAGCGGTTTTCAGAGAACCTGGGGTGGGCGGTTGGAGCCAGAAATAAGTTGACCTTTCACAGTTCTCCCACATCATGGTGGGCAGAGCATTTCTCACTCTACTGACCTATAACGGAGTCCAGCCACTTCCTGTAGGCAATAGCAAAGCGGTTTTGCTCGGTGCTCCGGCAGCCCGTGAGGATTCTAGAGACAAATGTGTGCTCGGAGGGAAGTGCGGGGTGGGGAAGCAGTGGTCCCCGCTTTAGTCGTTTGGTGTCCTGCGTGTAGCTTCCGTGTTTGTTCCCATCAACAACACAGTCAACATCCATGGTCTGGGAGGCGCTGCTGTCATCACAGGGCTCCTCGCTGAGGAGGACATCGGTGTGGGTGAGAGGTGGAGATTGTGACTCTGCCCCCTGCAGGTGCTCCCGCCGCCACTGCTGCCACAGGTAGAAGACGTGACGCCTGTTGAAGAAGCCTGGATTTGAGTTTGTTCAGTTGACTATATATAAATATAAATATAAAACACTTTACATTTAGGTGTGATATGATAGTTGCAGAGAAAATACAATGCAATGTTAGAATAACAAAATGAACAGGCTTACCAACTTTTAAAAAACATGCCCTCATCTTCAAAAACCACAAGCAACACTATCCAAAGTAAAAAAAAATAAATACACCCCAAACTATATTACATACAGTTCTACTTGCAACAGAGATAAACATTGTGGAAACTAATATCTCACTGAGATTTTTATGCACTTGGCTATCACATAGATTTTGTCATCATTTACTCACCCTCATGTATTTCAAAAACTTTATGACTTTCTTTCATGGAACAGAACATGACAGGAAAAAATATAATATTTAAAATGATTGCTTTCAAGCTTTAAAATGCACCATAAATGTATCATAAAAGTTCTAAAAACAATGTATAAAAAAAACATAAATCCAAAACTATAAGATGTAAACTATGCCACAGAAAATAAATGGTTAAAATGTCACATGCTATCATACAGTATGCTATCCAAATGATTTGGTGCAGGGATTATTTTAAATACTTATATGATACTGTGCTTTTCGCATCGTTTTTGAAGCTTTAAAGCTCCATTATGTATTGCAGGGGGAAAAGGCGACCAGCACATGTTTTTTTTTTTTAGTTTGTGTTACACAAAAGTCAGTGATATTTCATATGGGTTGAGTAAATGGTGACAGAATTGCATTTTGGTGTTACTTCACATGATAAACAGTTGTGGTTCCATGTTGGGTCAATCACTTATCATGCACTTACTAAACCTGAAAAAACCCTCCCCCTTGATTTCAGGAAATAGAAAAAAGGCTTAAGTTTGTAACATTCGAACTAAAGCAAGCTAGATCTTATTAATGCATTGTGCTTCATAATATTTGCCATTAAGAGGCATGAATTGTTGCACAAACAATTTCTCATATCGTATTTTAGAGGGGAAACCACAAGCTTAAGATATATAAATACCATTCACTGAGCAGCTCCTTGTCTCAGCCACAAGGGATGAGGTTGGGAAGAGGGAAAAACTGAAAGAGCTTGAAAAAGAGATCCAGCAAACTGCTTGCCTCTCCCTCAGTGAGCTACAACTCTGCAGCACCAGACCATCCATCATTTTATAAAACTAAGTCATAAACACATTAGCACAGACCAGCTGAGGGCCAAGGACAGACTTCTGGCAAACAAAGTCACTGTATTCACACTGAGACTTGTGGAAGCAGCCTGATGTTGACTGATTGCATCAGCGACTACCATCAGCACAGCAAGACCTGGAGATCTGTTACTGTCTTCAAACACTCTCACCTGTGGCACCACAGCGTCTCGTGGCCTGGATAGGACTCGATGAGATCAGTGCAGAGCTCCATCTCCTCGTGGAAGAGCTGAGGGATGACGTCATTATGGTGATTGTAATCAGACGCACCCGCTGTGCTCTCTCCGTTAGGCTGCTGGGTGTGGTGCAGCTCCGTCTCTCCGAGCTGGCTCAGCTCCCTGGCCAGGGCCTTGAGCAGGTGTTGACGGTAGTGGAAGCCGCTGTGATCGGACACGTGCATGGACACCCACAGTCGGGTGGAGGACAGCTCATCATGCAGAACCTGGAGTAGAAAGTCAGAGTATTACATTCATTCAACAACATTATGCTTCAGGTTGTTCCAAATGAATTTCAGTTCAGATGCCAAGCTGTAAGTTAAACTATGAATATGCAATATAGTGCATACATTTAGCAAAATGCTCCCATTTATAGCTATTTTCTCCTAGCTGACGGATGATCTTATGGATGCCGAATGTCATCGTTTACAAGCTTTCCACATTTTCCGCAGTTTGAACACTAATTGAGCGATTAAATGAGACATTTCAGTAATGATGTCCATGTTTATTTCATATAGTAAATAGAAAGATATGATATGCCTCTTGAATTGAGGTGCTTAAGCGATTGCTCATGCCGCATTAATTGGTGCCAAAACGGTATTTATTGTTTGAATTTTGTTATGAATTTGGCAGAATTATAAAGCTGATACTTAGTTTATTAAAATGAAACAAAGCACAAAGCTAATTGCGATTAATGGACAGCAAGTGTGCTACAAATAATATGAAGTTCACGCAACAGAACACAGCGTTTAGACAAAAGAGCTTGATAAGTGTCGATTTTAAATGAATTGTTAACAATATATTGTAAATGTCCACACTGCTGACAGCTTTACCTGTTGTAGTTTGTTCAGGTTTTGCATGAATTATACACTGTTCATTACCGTGCATTTACTGCCACCTATCTCTCAAGTGGACCATTGACACTCCTAATTGAGATTGTAGATAGAGTGTCAATGGTCCTTTTAAGAGATAAGTGGCAGTAATGCACTTATAAGTCTGTGGCCAGCCATAAAGCAAGAAGAAGATGCCTCATGTGACTGCTTGAGAACACGCTCAGAGTTCTAACAGTTTGGACATTGTGTAAATCAGAGGTAAAAAAAACTATATAAATATTGTTCAGTTTCTTGCACAGACCGATTATTTTGTGTCTTTACACATCAGTGTATTGTCACAGGGGTTAATTTGGTTTTGTGTATGCTTTTTGTTTTGTTTTATTGTATGTTTTAGCCGTGAGTCCCATCCACTTACATTATATGACTGACAGACTGCAAGAGTTTCAGTTAAAAATCTCTGTTTGTGTTCTACTAAAGAAACAAAGTCACCTACATCTTGGATGGCCTGGGGGTAAGCAGATAAACATCACATTTTTGGGTGAACTATCCCTTTAAAAAGATGTGCAAATAATACAGTTGTGACGAAGCAACACTGGCCAAATTAGGCAAGTGACAATTCTTTCAGCTGTCCCAAAACGTGAGCGAAAGTCAGTTGAAGTGCAGACGAGATGCACTGATGTCTCATCATTTTAAGAGAGAGAAAGCGAGAAGACGGACTTCAAATGACTGATTTGATCTGATATTCTATCTGGATTTATTTACATCTAACCTACATGCTTATTACATGTACATGATAAAATGTTTGCTGGAATTTCCCACATTATAAACCGGAAACCCAAATTCAGACCAAGGAAAACAGTATCAAACAACACATGCAGAGATGTAAGATAACAGCCGCGTAACCCAATTACTCCTGAAATAGCTTATGAATAGCTCAGACTGGTTCAAGTCTGTTTAGTCCTGGATCATTAAATCTACAGGCGCATCCTTTTTATATGAGGGCCTGTAGCTGGGATTGAGCCCTATAACATTTGCCTTATTTCGCATCCAATTATGAAAGGATAAGCACATCAAAGGTCTGGCACTCAATGACCTGCTAAGAGCCAATAAGCTCTCCTGACTAACAGCACTCGGCTCTCTCTCTAAAAAAAAAAAAAATTATATTATTATTAATATTATTATAAAAAAAAAAAAAAAATATATATATATATATATATATATATATATATATATATATATAAATAAATAAATAAAAGCTAAAAGGACAGAAAACTGTGGCACCTGTAATCAGATCTCTTCCTAAGGTAATTCTAGTGGAGAAGAAAGGTATTTAGATCTTCAAAGGCTCAGGCAGATTTATCAACCTCATAAATAACCATCTCATGATGCTTTCCTTGTAACAGCACTGATATGCCAGTGTGATCCATCATTCCTTAAAGTAATCGAAGACAAATCTAATCTTTGAGATGTACGCAAACAAAGCAAAATCTAACAGACATCCGTTTTCAGTAATTATGATAAATCACACAGACATAGTGCAGAAAGCTGCAGAGGACTGAGCCTACCTTTACATTGCCTTTAGCCATGTTTTGCAATACCCAGATGCGATGGGACCAGGCATTATAGTTGCTGGGGTAACGACCGGCTGCGTCTGCACAGAGCCTCATTTCCTCCTGCAAGGCTCTCTGCAGCCTCTCACATGGTCTCCTCACAGCATCTTCTCTGGGTTCAGCATGATCCTTCAGTTCTTGTTCAGAGGGAGAGCCCTCTTTCTGCAGCCACTGCAACACCCAGCGCCTGTGTTCACAACAAACCAATTAAGCAGACTGATCAAGCACACGTCTGGATGCACAAGGTTTTCAACAGACTTATGGCTTTATTTATGAGAACGCAAAATCTGCAAATCATGAACAAATACATAAGCCAATGAACATAAATAATAAAAATAATACAATAGAGACCTAAGCACCCTGCAGCTTCAAAGTACCCTTGGAGATCTAATGGCTCAGTGTAATTATCTGCAGACAATAACATCATCCAAACTGACATAGTGAATAGTAAAATTATTTGCAAAATAGCTGACAGCTGCAATGTGTCCTGCACACTCCCTGCAGGGACATATAAGCTCTTGGTCTTGTCAGTTGCACAGGCTTTGGATATTTATTAGTGTTCCAGGGATCTGTGTAAAGTGGTTTGCCCTTGTCTTTGCAGTAGTGATGGAATTTTACTTAAGTATGTGCCACTGTTGACATGTTGCAAGAGGTCTGCAATTGCAGACAATTTCATTTCATGGTCTCCTGGCCACTGCTTTCACGGTTTCAGCCAGTTTGAGAGCAAGGTTTTTTCCCATACTAATTCAGCTACAAGAAAGCAGAGCACATATATTTTCCAGAACAGCGCATCCAACTATTCCATTATTAATTTCTTAATGCCTAATGTATTATTCATTTTTTATATCACTATTTGAAAATTCAAACTCATGGTAAACTAATGGTAAAAAATGGTAAACTAAATGTAACATGGAAAACAGGACACATAAAGGGTGCAGAAGACAGCACTTCTATAATATGCAATCTTTAGTATTTTAAGAGACCTTATTTAACTGTATACATTAAGAGCAGAATATCTAAAACGAGTTACACAATGAACATTTATCACTCTAAAGCAGATGCCTTCACTGATGTTTTCATTTATGCTCTAAAATCATAGTTACCCAACAACAACAACAACAACAAATAACCTTGCTTCATTCAAGTCAGAGGCACACAAACATTTTACTACACAGGGCCAAACACTTGACTGAAAGTAATTAAATGTTTTTTTTTATCAAAATCTATTATATTCTCTAAATTTGAATGTAAAAAAATAAATAAAAGTGTTAACTTCACAATAATAAATCAAAGGTTTAGAAACCTACAATTTAAAATAGCAATTTTTTTTTTCAAATCCTCTTACCTGTGTATCCATGTCTCTGGGCTTTTAGGATGCTTAGAAAGTGCTAGTTTAACCAGGTAAAGGTCTTTCTTTGGGTTTAACACGCCACACTGCAGGAGCTCTTTCCTATGAAGCAATCAATACCCAGCTGAATTCACAAGGATACAACCACCAAAAAAATAAAAA
Organism: Carassius carassius; assembly: GCF_963082965.1. Classification (NCBI taxonomy): domain Eukaryota; kingdom Metazoa; phylum Chordata; class Actinopteri; order Cypriniformes; family Cyprinidae; genus Carassius; species Carassius carassius. Next base: position 16,445,705 of record NC_081758.1, read on the forward strand.
TAAGTACAGCACCACCTCCTGGACAATAAGTTTCTTCTATGCAACATAATCATGAAAACATATAGCCAAGATTTTTGTGCAAAAATCCTAGTAAAAACCTAGTTAACATTATTTACTTTTAATTAACATATTTATTTTAAGACTGGTTTCTTAAACCAGGCATGTATTAAATATACCTACAGAGTTTCCTGTAAGAAACTAAATGTTAGAAAAATCTGTAAATTCTTTGCTCCCTATGTGAGTGTGCAAATGGACAAATTTAGTTAAATGCAGCAGCAGTCTTTTGATGTCTCCTTTCCCAAATTAGACATCTTTTTAAAAATAGCAGCAGCACGTTAAAACAATAAAATTGCTGACATTCAGACAGACATCAAAGACAAGAAATAGAGAATTTCTAAAAATACCTCAAATGTGCATATAATCATTCAGAAAGTATGTGAAGCGTTAGTTTGGCAGAATGTTTTTTTTTTTTCAGGTAATACAAACATGATGAAAATGTACCTGACATTCCACGCAGTGGTGAAATCTGGGTTTAAGAGAAGCAATGTGCAGGTTATATCTACCAGTGCTTGAAGATAAGAAGAGAGAGAAGTCACTTTTTCTGCAACGCTGGTCTGTTGTATGAACAGCCATCTTTTAATAAAGACTAAGGTCACAGCAAAGGGAGCAGCCGAACAAGCTAACCCAATTAACCTTCGTCCTACCTTCCCGATCGAGCCACTGCTTTCTCTGCCTGTACAGCAGGAGTTTATTATGCACATAGGGCAGCAGAAACTTGACACACCAGCTCTCCACTCCCAGCTTATTCTCCACCAGGACGATGGGGCTTCTGTTGTACCGGGCTTCGGGGCACGGAATGAGGCCGATTTCATCACTGTGAACACAATGTGAAAGATAAAAAGAAAAACAAGTGACAAGGTCATTTAAGATACTCTGCTAAGGAGCTAAAGGCAGACAGCAATGCATATAGCACCAGACATCTCAGCTGACACTGACTCATTACAGTTGTACCTCTTTGGCAGAGATACAAAAGTGTCATAGGAGAAGAGCGAGGTTAAACCATTGGTACAAAGAGACCTAACACACAGAAAAACAACATGTGCATTGAAGGCAGCTTTAAAAAGATTGATGAGATGCTTCATATGTGGACTGAAGTGATGTGTTTGGATACACAAGAGCAGCAATGTTGCAAATCACTGAATGTCTAACTCTGAACACCGGTAAAAACAAACGCACATGGCAAATTACTGAGAATTATTATGTTAAATATAATGCATTAAAGCTTGCTACGCTGTCCAGCAACTGACCATCGAGCAAAAAAAACAACAACAAAAAACATTAACAGTCAGAGGTGGGTAGTAACGAGTTACATTTACTTCGTTACATTTACTTGAGTAAATTTTTTGGGTAACTAATACTTTTTGGAGTATATTTAAAGATGGGTACTTTTACTCTTACTCAGTGTTCGAATTGTGTCAAAGCTCTTGGGGGCCCCCCCCCACCCAAAAAAACAACAACAAAAAAAAACTAATAATATACAGTACAGACCAAAAGTTTGGACACACCTTCTCATTCAAAGAGTTTTCTTTATTTTCCTGACTATGAAAATTGTAGAGTCACACTGAAGGCATCAAGGGCTATTTGACCAAGAAGGAGAGTGATGAGGTGCTGCGCCAGATGACCTGGCCTCCACAGTCACCGGACCTAAACCCAATCGAGATGGTTTAGGGGTGAGCTGGACCGCAGACAGAAGGCAAAAGGGCCAACAAGTGCTAAGCATCTCTCGGGGAACTCCTTCAAGACTGTTGGAAGACCATTTCAGGTGACTACCTCTTGAAGCTCATCAAGAGAATGCCAAGAGTGTGCAAAGCAGTAATCAAAGCAAAAGGTGGCTACTTTGAAGAACCTAGAATATGACATATTTTCAGTTGTTTCACACTTTTTTGTTATGTATATAATTCCACATGTGTTAATTCATAGTTTTGATGCCTTCAGTGTGAATCTACAATGTTCATAGTCATGAAAATAAAGAAGACTCTTTGAATGAGAAGGTGTGTCCAAACTTTTGGTCTGTACTGTATATTTGTATTTATTTATTTCATATAATAATATAATTTAATTTACTTGTTAATTTAATTTACTTTGTGTGTTTCAGAACATGTTTTTGCAGCTGAGCATTTACTATATGTAAAATTAAATAAAAATCTATATACTTTGAACAGTGCACATGTATGCATTTTATTTCATTAAAAAACGTATTTATCTTGAAAGTAGTTACATAACTCTTTCATATTTTCTAGCGGAAGTTGTCATAGTTGGGTAAACTTCTATAGTGGTGAATGAGAGATTACATTAAATATTTTTTGTCACAATAGTGTTTCTTCAAAAAAATTTGATACGATTACGATGCTGATGACCATTAATCAATTTCGATCTCTTGATTCACTATCAATTCACATGAATAGGCCTACAGTAGGGCTGTCGCGGTTAAGAAATTACCCCTGCGGTTATTATGGGTGGCTCAATAGCGCGATATGCGGTATTACCGCCGTTTTTTTTTTTGTATACATACCTAATTTATCCTGATTTTGCTGCAACGACGGAAACGTACAACGGAGGTTGTCCGTGACTTCAGCAGGTATGCCTGTTACTTTCACGGCTGTATTTTACAGATTTCACAAAGGCTTCAGCTACTCCTAACTGTCGGGCCGGTCTCAGCTGTTCTTTTTGATGTTGCTCCGCGATCTGATGCGTGAGGGGGCAGCTGCGCTGGATGAAAGGGGACACTCTAAAACGCTTAACATGGCTTAATGTACTAAGACAGTGATATTAACAGACCAAACTCACTAAAAATCATACTAATTAAGTATACTATCTATAAAAAAAATCAGATGAACCCTGAATATGAATGCAACTCGTTTAATAAGACGTTAAGCCTTTTCCTCCCATAGAAAACCGTTATAAGAAAGTGCTTAATGTGGCTTAATGACAATGATTTTTAAAAACCAAACTCACTAAACATTATACTAATAAAGTAGTATACGATGTACAAAAAAAACAAAAAAAACAGATGATCCCTGATTATGAATGCAAGTCGTTTAATAACACGTTAAGCATTATGATGGTTTTCTATGAGAGGAAAAGGCTTGACGTGTTATTAAACGCGTTGAATTCATATTCAGGGATCATCTGATTTTTTTGTAGATAATATACTTTATTAATATGATGTTTAGTGAGTTTGGTATGTTAATATCACTGTATTGGTAGCCTACATTAAACCACGTTAAGCGTTTTAGAATGTCCCGATGACCTCAAATTAGATGTAGGCTATTGCCGCGTCACAGGAACCTTTTTTGCAGCACATTTTGCATATCGGCTCATCTATATTCGCTGGCTCGTCCTTTTCATTGGGTTGAAAGCCAAAATGTTCCCAAACTGGCGACGTGACATTAGGTTTTGGGACGAGATCGAGCGCCTCCCATCGTTTCAGCCGGCCTATTCAAAACAAACGAAGCACCATAAAGCTACAACGGACTCACGAGAAAATTACAGTCGTAACCATATTGTATCATTAATGTATATAACATTGAATGCACAGTGACAAATTGAAAAAAAAAACCAATAAGGCCACAGCCTCAAAAAAAAAAAAAAAAAAAAAAACTGAACACTGCGGTTGCCGCGGTTTCTGCGGTTGCTATCTTTCCTCTGCGGTTTGCTTGTCAATAGCGCGGTATTACAATATTGCGGTTATCGCGACAGCCCTAGCCTACTGTACTTACTTTTCTTGGGTTAAATTCAGTATTTTCTTGCATTAATTAATATGCCTCTTTGCATTGAATTTAAAACCCTTTTCTCCATTTAACCTTAAATACTACACCAATTGTATAAGGCTATACATTATAACGGAAAATGGGATACAATACATAAAAACGGTTGATCTGCATGTTTGTCTTCGGCGTGATAATGCATGTGTCTCTCACAAACAATTTGTAAGAGTTAGCAACCCTGCTTTTTCATCGTTGACACAGAAAAAGCCTTGACCTGATGAACATGTTCATCAGTAATAATGACCTTAATTAAATTAACTGTTTTTGAGCAGTTAGGCCCTGTGTCCACCAAAGCGTTTTTAGCCAGCTGAAAAAGCCATGCGCTCTGCTGAAAACACCCAAATGTGAGCGCTTGAGAGCGCTTTTTTTTTCAATATATATGATATATATGATATATTATAGATCAGTGGTTGAGACGCGTTGGTTGCTATGATACAGAATGACCGCTAAACTGTTACTTGTATCTGATTTGGTAAATAATTTTTTTTTCTGACTTAAATGCTCTGGATGCTCAGAAACCAGCAATATTAATTTATATTCCATTTTTCTCGTTGTTGCGCTTGTTGACAGGTCGTTGTAATAAATAACAGTTGTGACAGCTGATTGGTGTGTAATTTGGCCCGCCCCTCCTGCACTCTGATTGGTCAGCTGACTAGAAAGTGACAGTAATGAGCGCAGCGTTTTATCTAAAGTTGAACATTCTTCAACTCTCGGCACGAGAAAAAAAAAAAAAAGCCCAATGCTCAGCGCGAATAAGACGCTCAGCCTTTGGCACGCTCATGGCGTTTTAAAAAACGCGGCACTCCCATTGAGAACAACTGAAAAAATACGCTAGCTGCGGGGGAAAATGCTTTGGTGGACTAAGGTTACTAGATTAAAAATTATTTGTTTAATTCAGAATGGGTGCAATTCTAGCTTTTTTCTCAGAATTACGTTAGATGGCTAATTTACAACTAACAATCCGATAGTGAGCTAGCACCCCCCCCTCCTCAATTCGAACACTGCTCTTACTTGAGTAATCTTTTTGGAAAAAATCTGTACTTTTACTTCGTTACTGTGGGCCACGCTCCTCTCGTTACTTTATCTTAATGCAATAAATGTTATAGATGCTTCAGTTTGATCCAAACGCGCCGTCTACTTTTCTCTGGGCAATGAGCGATGCTCATTCACGAATGATTCATTCTTTTGAGTCAATTCTGTTCAAAGGCTTGTTCAAACCAGTTGGCTAACCATTGAATTGGTTCGTGAATCAGTTTGAATGATTCGTTCAGTATCCTGCCGCGCGCGCTGAGCATTTGAAACGGTTCACTCAGAGTTGTAACGTTTAAGAACAGAAAGAGCGTTGAAGACGTGGCTGGATCTGCACTGAATTGAAAGCAAATCTGCAATGGCTATTATTTGCTTGCGATGAAGATCTGTATTGGATGAACACCACGTGCGCTGTCTAAGGTTCAACAGGTATAACTTGGGCTACATTCGATTACAATACACGATACCACTGTGACATTAGTTTGTTGTACGTGTAATTATAACAGAGGGGAACCAAGTTGAATGCAGCTTCCAAAAGACAAAAAATAGCCGATTAATATTTTCTATATTTTATACAATCACACCGGCGTGAGAACTCAGTGAGTCATATCATTAGCTGCTAAAATCAGATCTGCGTTCGCTGGCTGGCGATGAACCAGAGACAGACGAGTTTTTACAGCAGTGCGCATTATAACCAATCAGACAAGATTCTGTTAAGCTTATTAAAGCATTGGCCAATCAGAGGTGTTTTCCGATGAGTCATCGCTGAAATGCCAGTGCTTCCTTCACTCGCTCACTGACGGAATACCTCTTTCTGGAGAATTCGCTCTTCAGAAACAACAAAGTGCAGATGTGTGTGTACGAATCTGTAAATTAGATATTGATTTGACAGTGTTAACAGGTTTAGTGATTTTAATGGGAGTTTCTGAGAGTGATTGATAGACTGTCAGTGAAAATGATTTTTGATAATGTAAATGTTATTTGCTCTCTTTCGGAACAATGAAAGATTAGCAGCAGTTTTTATATCACATTGACTTTCAATGTTAAATTCACATTTCATATAAAGTCGTATTAAAAATATGTTATGGCATGACACCTATATTACTTAAGTAAACAGACAGGTTTTTATAATAAATTACATAATTAGGCTACTTTGACCATCGCATATTATAATTATTAATTTATGAAAAGTGAGAATCCAGATATTTCATTATATAGTTCATGCTTCTGGGAATGTTTCTAATAAAAATGAAAAATAAATAAAATAAAAATAATAATAATGCTTAATAATAATTTGCCAATATGCTGTGGCTGCTGTGTGTCACATGACGACCCCCCCCCCATGCCTAATAATGATATTTCCACAATATTTACGCTTGCAGAAATATACATTTGTTTACATTTCGCAGAACAGATGAAAGAAGATCTGTCAATGTGCATTTGGTTCGTTATGTTCAGATGTTCAGTAACTTAGCGGTTATTTTTGGAGTTTTCACTCTTCTTTGTGTCAGAGGTTATTTATACATATATAATACATACTTATATAATTTATTTCGTGATGCAAATCAGAATTTTCATCAGCTGTTACTCCAGTTTTCAGAGTTATGATCCTTCAAAATATAAATCTAATATATTGATTTATTACCAGCATAGGTGTGATCGACAAAGGACAAAAAAGCAGGAAACTATACGGTGCACTTACCCCCCCCACACACAGTGACATAACTTATATAGTATAATAATAAATTAATAAAAAATATTTTACTTGTTTTTTGTTTAAATGAATTTATAAATTAAATGATTAAAAAAATGGAACAGAAAATTTAAATACACATCTAATTTAAATGATTGAACAAAAAAAAAATCATAAAAGGAGCAATGTGGGAAATATGCTTCAAAGACTGGGCAAAATAGGGATGAAATCCAAAAAAATCTGTCAATAACTTGCTGCTGACGTGCACGAAAACTAGCCATTAAATGGGCATTTCTTGTCCTCCCAGATGTTTTGTTTTTCCTTATTACTATGGTGTCCTTTACATCTATTAAAAATAACATCTTTATTTGCCTCTATATTTTTGAAAGGTATCTTTTCTTGTGTTTTTGTTCAGCCATTTTGTCAGTGCTTTATTATAGACTTCTATGATTGCTAATTCACAACAGAAGACGATTATTAGGTTGAACGTTCAGAATACGATTCCATAGGTTATATTTAAGCACGAATTTCGCGAATGGACAGCGACTCTTTAGTAGCACGTAGAATGCGTTCATGTCAAGTAAAGTTTTCGGGAAAAGCGCGTGGAATTGCGGCGAGCGTTTATAACCTTGCACGTTGAGAGTGCTCTTCAGAGCTAAGATACATTGTTATCGGGAAACTCGACCCAGATCAGATTTAAGCATTCATTAAAGTGAATCGGTTCAAAGGAGTCATTAGTTCGCAAATCGGACGAGTCATTAGTGGACAGATATGCTCATAAGCTCCGCGCATATAACGTTCCTCCCAAATATATTTTTAGGTCGCACATAGTGTTGTCACGGTACCAAAATTTCAGTATTCGGTACCGATACCAGTGAAAATCCACGGTTCTCGGTACCAATTTCGGTACCAAAGCAAAACACAAAAATATGCTAATTAAAAAAAACAAAACTTTTTAGCACTAAAAATAAAACCAATGCCATTCTTTATACTTATTTACAATTGTGTTTTAAGTTTTCTACAAGTTATATAATTATGAAAAACAGTGAACAAGTTTCACCCAAATTTAATTTGTCTTTTAATTTATGAAATTTAAACATTTTATTTCTGGTAAAGGGATTTTCTATTAAAATTAAAACATGGAAGAAATATTGTGATTTATTTCTTAAAAAAATAATAATAGTAATATTTCTAGCACTATGCCTTTACGTAAAAATTGACTTTTAGGCCTAATGAATGCATATTTGTCATTTTAACTGAACTTAAGACTGGTGGTGATGCTTAAGATATTTTTGGTCATTGATGGTTTCTGTAAAAAAAAAAATAAATAGTAATAGACCATATTAATTATTATTAAAAGATAATACTACTACTAATTCTACTTTCATACTAATGTATATCCAATGCACTATGAATTGATGAGCTGCTGGGTTCATGAATATTAATCACGTTGTCTGCGTTCAGTCAAACTGATTTGCTGAAATCAAAACAGGGACGGTACTAAATCAGCGCCAGCCAATGAAATTGCCATTTGCGCATTAGCTCCGCCCACTACCGTCTTCTGCTTGTTCAAAAATGAATATGAATAATTCTAAATGAACTCCATTACAGGAAAAGACAATAAAGAATAGTTTACATATAGCGTGTCGATTCAGCGTGGTAAGACTCTAGCTCTTTCTCTCTTTTGCATGTGTGAGAAACTGAAAAGATCTCTTGATGGAGAGAGAACTCTGAAGCTCAGATGCTGAAATTAATGCAAGCGTCATGCGCTTCAGTCTATGTAGTAAACAAACCCGCACGTCTCTGCCATTCATTAATTCACACAGAGACGCGCAGAACACGGATTCATATTTCAAGCAACATTTGCGGCTTAACATTTACAGATACTGGTCCATATGGAGATTTGATTTGATTAATTTATTCTAACTTTGACAAATTCCATGACTGTCCATATTAAAATGTAAGTTTCATTTTCATGACTGGATTTTGAGATTCCGTCCTCGTTTTCTGCTTCGCGGAAATCATAGCGATGAACCGGGTTTGAACGGGACCTCGGTACTACCGGTACTTACAGAAACCTGGTACCGTGACATTTAAAAATTTTTAGTACCGACTTGGTACCGAAGTACCGGGTCTTTTGACAACACTAGTCGCACAGATTAAATTTCAGGAGCATATGCGACAAAAATGTTGGCAATTTCGAGCCTTGTAGAAGCTGCTAAACTTTCTAGCTAGAAGTAAGCAATAACCAACATGGCGTTAGCCTACTTTGCAAAGTTAGACCAGAATAGTTTAACATTAATGTTATGGAATCATGACAAAAGTGATCAATTGATTGGTTAAATTTTACTAGACCTGCATATAAAAATGAAATACAATATATTGGATTTGCTTACATGAATCACCCGTGTTCACGGTCTTCGTCAGTCAACTGAAGCTGTTCACGTGAGTAGATGGTTGGGTGTGTGCGCATTCAGAACAGTGCGCGTACACTTTGAACTTCAATCGTGACATTATTGGATTACTTGCGGAGTGACATGACGACATGATTCAAAGGCACAAAAAACGTTGACAGCGGTGAGCGATCATTATGTTTACCAATACCCGACCCATCGCAACCACCTACACCCCGAAACCCCCCCCGCACTTTTTTTTTTTTGTTTGTTTGCATGATTTACGAGAGCATCATTTTCATCGGAAGAATCACACCGCTGTACCAGTGCTGGAAACCGTTTCGCTGCTTAATATTTTTTTGGAACCTTGTTTAGGATTATTTGATGAATAGATAAAAAGAACATCATTGATAGTAAATCAACATATTGGAATGATTTCTGAAGGATTATGTGACATTGAAGACTGGAGTAAAGGCTGATGAAATATATACATATACATATATATATTTATACACACACACATAACATACATTTTATCTATATATCTAAATAAAAAATAGTCTCAGTATATATGACCCAAAGTAACTAGTAACTAACTACTTGAGTAGATTTTTTATCCGACTTTTACTTGAGTAAATATTTCTGTAAGTACTTTTACTTGAGTACAGTTTTTAGGTACCCACCACAGTAACGTTACTAGCTACAAAAAGGCAAACAGGCGCTCTTTGCGTTTCACTTAGAGAAACTTTCGGCGTTCGTACGGTGCTTGTTAAACAGGTGCCCCAGATACATTTCCACACGACCTGGTCTAAAATCGAGGCTTGGTGAGCTAAACCTGCTGCTGGCCGCACCGGGCAAAGGCGGGTTAGGTCTGGTTAGTAGCCAGTTAGCCAGCGACTGTCTGTGCAAGTTACACAGGCTGCTGCACTATGTCCTCCCTGCGGCTGAGCGCGAGGTTCTCAGCCGCTGTAAGCCATATACGGGACGAGCGTGAGATAAGCAAAAATGCGAGTTCACATACGTACATGTTCGGGTTTCTTTTAAAGGCGTTATTGATATCTTTCACAACTCTCTGGACCAAGACATCCACCTCCTCTTCCGACTCAGCCATTTTCAGAGCTCGAGTGACGTCAACAACGCCGGTGACTCAACCTCATCCGGGACATTTCACTGTCATAGGACATTTCAGGGGCTCGTGAAAAGTTGTTCCAGTAACCATAACGCGTACGTTGTTGCAATGCAAAATTAGGAGATGATCTTGCATAAAAGAACTAATTTAATCTACACGTCGCTGCGGTCTTTGTTACTCGCAATTTTGACGTAAATCTTGTTTAATCAGGGAAGTCGTGGCCCAGTGGTTAGAGAGTTTGACTCCTAACCCTACCCAGCAAACATTCGGACGTCTTTTGACTGTTGAAAAGACGTCCGTCCGACACGTCCCGTCATGGTTGAAAAATAGTTCCAAAATGAAAGTTGAACCGACGTCTTTGACGTCTTCTGGACGTGAAGTTCACGTCTTTTCTTTCTGCACGTCTTCTGGACGTCTAATTGCGTCGACATCATTGTTTTAAATGCGTTGCTGCATAGTTTAAGTGTATTTATATATAAGCCTGCATATAAAATACCCAGTGTGTAACATCGTCAAAGGCAATCAATTATGTCTTGAGGTTTAACACATCTTGACAAAATTTCAAGATCGGTCCAGTCAGACCTGAACGTCCATAAAACATCTTAATCACATGTACATCACAAAAAAGAACACATTAGGCTATTTGTGGATGCAAAAAAGCAGCATGCTCTGATTTAGCACATTTTATTGTTTTTGAACAATTTAGCATCTGTTAACCAAACTAAAATACCAATTACAAAATACTGAATTAAGGGATAGTTTACCCAAAAATGAAAATTCTGTCATTTACTCACCCTCATGTTTCAAATGTTCAAATGTATTTCAACCTTTCTGTGTTCTGACGATATTGTTTTCACGTTTGCTTTACTGGGACAATGACAAATAAGAATCTTCAAGATGATAAAAATCTATTAAAAAAATTAGTTTTTCAATGTAATCTTTGTATCCATTTTGGATTTCTGAAATCAGTTTACAGGCCTACCATTTTCATCAGAAATATGATTTAATGAGGGTCATCACTGAGTAGAAAGTGCTGAAATACTCAATCTTGAAGTCCATCATTATTGTCAAAAATGTCAATTTTCGCAGTATTTATTAATGTTTTTAATATATAATAATATAAATCAATATTAATTGCATTTATTTTTAAATACTTCAATCATATAAATAATATTAAGAATATTATTACTATTTGAACACGGCATAACCACCTTGCAGGAGCCATTGTTGTCATGTGACAAGAAAATCATAAAACATAAGACCCTCATCATAAAATATGTTTGAAATCATTGCTATTTATAAAATCAAAGTGGTGTAAATGATTTTAAACTATGTAGAACCGACATGAATTCAAATATTTCTTTTCTGGGAATGCGTTCACGTGTTTTCTACTAGAATGTTAAAAGATGTTTTTTTTTCTTATGTCTTTATTAATCTTGTCATTGACTTACACAGTTGTCTTATAAACACAAAGATATGTGGAAGAATATTTGTAACCAAACAGATCTCACAATCTATTAACTGCCATTGTAGGAAAAATGATTATGATCGTAACATGAGGGTGAGAAAATTATGACTATTTTCATTTTTGTGTGAACAATCCCTTAAACACATTACAGTTGTTTGGCTCATTTCTTGTAACCTCCACCCTCAGTTCTTCCTGCAGTGAGCTTCAGGTGTTCTGCCATCGCTGCATCCATTTCAGAGTCTCCTCTTCACAGCAGCTGAGGGAAGAGAATATATTTCTTTTTAAAATAAAAAATTTGAGATAAATGGCATGCACTTATTTTCAAAATGTACTTATGGTCTACAGCTAAAAAAAAAAAAACTTGGAACAAGATGAATGAATCATGAATGAAACATTAGAAAAAGGTAATCAACATGAATTAGATTGTATTTTTATCGTATAAAAGATGTTATGCTTTAATGTGAGGCCCTTGAGAAAGACCCTTAACTGGGTGTGTAACTGTGAGAAAGTGAACAGGACATTTCTGATAAGACAGGTGGGATGTGATGTCCCTTGAATAATTAATTAAAGCGTACCAGTAAAAATTACATCAATATAAGTAACTTTTAGCCTACTAACGTAAGCTAATTTTAGCCATACTCAGTGAATTTCAGTTGACAATGTGGGCATCATTTCTCTCGGTTCCTTCGTGTCAAACAAGTAAAACTCAAGCACGTTGATCAAATTATACAAAATGTGCTTATCCAACAGTAGATTTTATATAATATATATCGATACATCTCCCTCCAAGAGTCCTCTGCGAGTCTTCTCCTCGTGGTTACCTGCTCCGGAACTTCCGGAAAAAAGCGAGATCTCGCGAGATAATCTATCCTATCGCGGGATTTTTTAATATCACGAAATATATTAAATATATTAAATTATTAAATTAATTATTGCAGTATTAATCAAGGTGTAAGCACAGCTTTTGCATATTCCACAAGGATTTCATAGAGGGTCACGATGGACGTGTAATGCATGTGTAAAAGATGTCACATAGTGACGTCCTCTCACAACCGATTCACAACACGGCTAAATATTGAACTACACGTAGCTAAAAGTCAAAGAAACAATTATACATGAAACCCCATAGAACTATAGACATGTACAAACGTATCTGAATGCATTTTTAGGAAATGTTCTATGTTACACATTTCTACCGATTTATGCCATCCTACCGCGACTATTTTTGGCCGGCCACACGACGTCGCCGTCGGACCAATGTTTGCTGGGTAGGGTCGTGGCACTGAACCCTCAACTGCTCCCTGGGTGCCGCAGCATAAATGGCTGCCCACTGCTTCGGGTTTGTGCGTGTTCACTGCTGTGTGTGTGCACTTTGGATGGGTTGAATGCAGAGCATGAATTCTGAGTATTGGTCACCATACTTGGCTGTATGTCATGTCCCTTTCACTTTCATCATTGAAGCCTCTGAATGTAGGTGCAGAGACATTTGGAAGAAGAGAGGTAACTTATGTGACTTACATACACAATCAGAACCTCCATTCAAATTGGGGGCGGGATATTTCATTTTCCATCCAATAATATTTACCGTTTAATTTTAGGGGCGGGGCATGTCCCAAAATAGGGAAATCAGCTTGCCTCAGCTCTTTGGGGTTTGCCCATAGACTGTATAAAAACATGAACATAGTGTCTATGATGTCACCTGTAGGTTTCCGAAGAACGATTTTTGCACTGATCTATATATATTCCCTTTCATTTGCCACTTCAATGTAGCGGTGACGTCGCCGTATGGGAACACTTATTAAAGGTGCACTTAGCGGCCTCTCCACTCCACTCTGATAGCCTGCGGCTAAAAGTTCTGCGCTCGAGAGTAGAAATCTTCTCTAAGGTTGCCCCCGCATCCAACCCCCGCCACAATGCTTCTGTGGTTGCCGAGGTGCCGCACTGGGCAATGGCTTGGGGCGACGTGTGCACAGGGGCGTCGGACTGGGGGTAAAACCAGTACTGATTACCAGGGCCCTTGAAAAGTCTGGAATATATATTTTCAGGGTGAGGGCATTGTGACTGCCTATGCATAGGGCCCGGGATCTTGTGCAGCACCCCTGCGTGTGCGACCTGGAATTTGTTTAAACAAGGCATTTCAGGAGGTAGTGGAATATCTCTTTGGATTTGATACTTTAGTCTTTGTAACTTTAGGGATCTTATCTATTCACAAACAGCTTGTAACACTCCAAAGAGAAAGGAAAACTTGAAATTGCATCGTATGACCCCTTTAAGACGGAATATTCTCAGAACAGCAAAGTTATGAACAAACGTTTTTCCAAGTACTATTGATAGAATGTTCATTCAAAGTTAATCTTAAAGTTCAAGTGTCCTCTTAAGGTTTTTAATAATGTTCTCAAAATATTAGCACAATCAAAAAAAATAAAATACTTGTTCATGGAACGTTTTTCCCCCTGAAACGTTTTAGCTCGATAGTTTGATTAACAGTTTTGAATGTAAATTTTTTTTTCAGAATGTTTAGAGAACATTCAAAAGTAATGTTCCCATAATGTTTGTAATATGACAATGGAACTCTCTTTTAACCTTTGTATAACCAAGAAAAAAATGCTTTTAAAACATTGGACGTTTTAAATGTTCAGAAAAAATTAAAAAGTAATGTTATGATAACTTATTGGGAATGTTAGAAAAATGGTTTTATAATTGTATATATACACTATTTATAATTGTAACGTGTTATATATATATATATATATATATATATATATTTCTATCCTTACCAACTAACAAGCTTTCTAATCTTTGTGTCTTCTTTACATTTATTATGCAATTAACAAAAGCAAAAAAGACCTCTAACACTAGCTTGCGCTATTCTTTTTCTCTTCTATCGGTTTCCTTTTTATTTATTATAACATTTATAAAGCCCTTGATATGTGTACTGCATTAAGATAACTGAGACTTGTTATAGCGCGTGTAGATCATTGCTCTTTTGTTGATTTTGATTGCTTCCATTGTCCTCATTTGTAAGTCGCTTTGGATAAAAGTGTCTGCTAAATGACACACAAACACTTATACACACACACTTATACACACTTATACAAGTTCCGTATCAGTTACAAATTATCATTACTTACCTATAAGGCCCTAAATGGTTTAGCTCCTGCGTATCTAACTAGCTTCATACCACGTTACAATCCATCACGCTCCCTAAGGTCACAAAACGCTGGACTTTTGGTAGTTCCTAGGATAGCAAAGTCCACTAAAGGAGGTAGAGCTTTTTCACATTTGGGTCCCAAACTCTGGAATAGCCTTCCTGATAATGTTCGGGGTTCAGAGACACTCTCTCTGTTTAAATCTAGATTAAAGACACATCTCTTTTGCCAAGCATTCGAATAATGCATCTCATAAATTGTGACTGCAGTTGCATCTGATCAAATGCACATTCTTACCATTTATCTTTGGTTAAACTAATTAATTTTACTTTGTTGGAACAGCAGCTATGCTAATTATGTCTCTATTTGTTTTGCTGTTTTCCAACTAGGATTTACACAAGCTCCAGTCTGGATCCAGAACACCTGAGAAGAGATGATGCTGACCCCTCAGAGGACCCCAGATGATGCTAACCCTGAAACAACAAACAGAACTAACAAATATTGTTACAAGTGAGATTGCATCATATAATAATTGATGTAAATAAACTGACAGTCACCTCTTATAAGCTACTACTAAATATTGTAGAAACGTAATTTTCTGTAAATCTGCTTTGTATTGATTTGTACTTTAAAAAGCGCTATACAAATAAACTTGAATTGAAACTTGAATTAGATTGATGGCATTTTGAATGCACAGAGATACAGTGACAAGATCCCGAGGCCCATTGTTGTGTCATTCATCCACGACCATCACCTCATGTTGCAGCCTGATAATCCATGGCCCCATGTCGCAAGGATCTGTACTCAGTTCCTGGAAGCTGAAAACATCCCAGTTCTTGCATGGCCAGCATACTCACTGGACATGTCATCCATTGAGCATGTCAGCATGCTCCAGTTCCTACCTATATCCAGCAACTTCACAAAGCCATTGAAGAGAGGTTGACCAGCATTTAACAGGCCACAATCAACAACTTGATCAACTCTACGTGAAGGAGATGTGTTGCACTGCATGAGGCAAATGGTGGTCACACCAGATACTGACTGCACATTTTAGAGTGGCCTTTTATTGTGGTATGCCACACCTGTGAGGTGGATGGATTATCTATCTTATTAATTAGTGTTCATTAACACGGATTTAAACAGTTTTGTGCACAGAAAAAGTCTTTGATCTTTGAGTTCATCTCATGAAAACTGGGGACAAAAACAAAAGTGTTGCATTTATTGTTTTATTTAGAGTGTGTCTGTGTGTGTGTATAAATATATATATATATTTAGACTTCAACATTCTAATGTTAACAGATAAAATCAGTACAAATAGGCTAACTTACAAATATTCTAATTAAACCATCACTGCATATTTGACCTGTCCTGTGAATTGTTTTTTTGTTGTTGTTTTTTTTCAACACTCCTGTCATTAAGAGGTGCCTATGCTTGTTGTTATTATTGGGACCAGGTTGATGTTACAGTGGCTACCAGTAGAGGGAGGCATGAGGTTTTGGGACTGGGTCTGATGTGTTGAGATGGTAATCTGGAACAGAATTGAATTACTCTTTTACTACATATTTAATCATGACAGTTCATGTTCAGCAGACGAGTGCATCCATACTTGATATGACATGATAAAAAGACTCTACAAAAAGTTAAAGTTACTTGTGTTACCCCATCAATATGCATTTTCTAAACAGAAAAACAACCTGTAATGCTAAGCTCATTAGTCCATTTGAGTTTTATATTTTGTTGGCATATCATTCTAATTAAACCAAATTGTGGAAAAGTGCAGTTTTCCTGGTTTTGGAGAAACAGGAGGAAGTGTTTATCATCATTGCAGTCACAACTCTTTAAATACTCACAGGAGGTGTTTTATAAACATGTTCTACTCATTACACATTAGGCAACAAAAGTAAACTGCGATCATCTCTTTTGGAACTGTGTTGGATTATTTCCCTCATTTGTACTAATAGATGTAAGTGCATTATTTATCTTGCATCATTGCATGATTTGGTACAAGTAAAACAACATAAATAGAAGAAAATTAATAAATTTCACAGATCATGCATAAAGGTCACCTATCATTTTTATTTATTCTTTATTTTTTGCACTCTTTGACATGATCTTTCCCTGGTTTCCCTGAGGGTCACTGATTACAGGAGTGTTGATATTATATTTTTTTATCTCAAGGTTTCCACACAGCTACTACTTGACGTGTAACTCGCTCTTTCATTCCCACTTTCATAGGACAGTGCCCTAAACGTGGAGCTTACCTTTAAGCCCCAATGGAGAGTCTACACTCCAAAACAGAATTTCCTGTGTTCATTTGTAGTCTATTCACAGAAAAACAAGTAACCTTGAATCTGCGGAACGGTCGGTATATTGTGTTTAACTAAATGCAAATGTTTCTGGTCATATACTGACTGGTCATGTTGTGTCCTGTCTTGTGATATAAATAGATGCCAATCAAGCCCAAGACTGAGAGAAAGCCTGATTTCATAAGGTTTGACTAAGCTGACAAAATACTTGATGAAATTTAGGGGGATTGCGGTTCAGTTGTGACCTAAAACGTACTCGGTTACTAACGTAACCTCGGTTCTCTCTAGAAGAGGGAACGAGTACTGCGTCTTAGCTAAGACGCTACGGAAAAGTCTCTTTTCACGATACACTGAAGCAAAAAATTATCCTTAATTTTGAATTATTGTAAAGCGCATTTGCAGCAGCACACAGCCATAGGCGAGACGGCTCGCTCGATAAGCCTATCGAGCGCAGGCTGATGCAACATTAGACCAATGAGGGCGCCCTCCATGCCACTTCCCGCCGAAACGGGTGTGGCCTAACCCTATAAAGGGAGCTTGAAAAGACTGACTCACCTGATTTATTTCATCGCCGAAGCGAACCAGAGTGAATCGTACGCACGGCAGAGAACGCAGTACTCGTTCCCTCTTCTAGAGAGAACCGAGGTTACATTAGTAACCGAGTACGTTCTCTTACGAGAGTTCTCTCGTACTGCGTCTTAGCTAAGACGCTACGGGAACCCAATGTAAAGCGCCGTGCGTGCAGAGATCACACACCAATAAACCTGGAAGCGACGCCCAGGATTTACAGTGCACAATCACCAGAGGGAGACTCACAGAGAGTCCTAGAACAGGAGGGGGGAGACCCTCCGTCCCATATCTAGCAGTGTCTGTAGACGCGGCAATATGACATCACATAATCAAGGCAAGGCCTGACCAATGTGGTAATGTGGGTCTTACGCGATACTGCCCATAGAACAGTCGGCAGCGAATAGCGCTTGCGATCTCAGAGTTCCAATCAGGACCCTGATTCAACTATACCGACAACAGCTTTGCTTGCAGGGCGGGAACCTCTAGGTTATAGAACCTGATAAATGTAAACGGCGAGGCCCATCCTGCCGCCATACATATATCCTGTAAGGAAATCCCACTAGACCACGCCCACGACGAGGCGACGCCTCTTGTGGAGTGTGCTCTGATGCCCAGTGGGCACTGAAGGCCCCTGGAAGCGTAAGCTAACGCTATAGCGTCAACAATCCATCTGGATAGGCTCTGTCTCAAAACAGCCATTCCCTTGGCACGTCCACTGAACGAGACAAACAGCTGCTCAGTCTGTCTGAAGACAGCAGAGCGAGACACATAAGTTCTTAAAACCCTAACGGGGCAAAGAAGACTCGAGTCTCCATCCTCTTCTGACACCGACAGAGCAGACAGGGAAATAACCTGAGCCCGAAACGGTGTGTTGAGGGATTTCGGCACATAACCGTGCCTAGGTTTGAGTATGACCCTTGAGTCATTAGGCCCAAACTCCAAGCATGTCGGGCTCACCGAGAGCGCGTGCAGGTCACCCACACGCTTCACTGAAGCGAGAGCCAACAAGAACACTGTCTTGAATGACAGATGTTTGAGGCTAATCGTTCGGATAGGCTCGAAAGGGGAACCTTTCATGGACTCCAAAACCGTCGAGAGGTCCCATACAGGGACTGACGGAGGTCTGGGAGGATTCAGCCTCCTAGCTCCTCTAGGGAAGCGGATGACCAAATCGTTCCTTCCTATTGACTGACCGAGCGTTGTCCTGTAGGAAGGAGAGAACCTCCGTCACCTCACAACTAAGGTGTGAACTTCCCCGAGCTGTGCACCAGCTGGAGAATACTGACCACTTCGAGGCATATAGCCGTCGAGTCGACGGAGCTCTAGCCTGAGTGATAGTATTTAGCACTCCCACTGAGAGATCAGCGGGTAACCGTTGAGCGCCCACACATGGAGGGACCACAACTCCGGTTGAGGGTGCCAAATAGAGCCCCTGGCCTGCGAGAGGAGGTCCCTCCTCAACGGCACTGGCCACGGGGCAGTGTCTGCTAACTGCATCAAATCTGGAAACCATGGTTGGTTCTTCCAAAGTGGTGCTACAAGCAGTACTGAGCATCTTGTTTCCCTCACCCGTTCTATCACCTGCGGAAGGAGAGAAACGGGGGGAAAAGCATAGAGCGGGCAGCACGGCCACCTTTGTGACAGCGCGCTTTCGTTCTTGGAAAAGAACGCGGGGCAGTGAGCGTTTTCGTGGGACGCGAAGAGGTCCACTTCCGCCCTGCCAAATCTCTCCCACAGCAGCTGGACTGTCTGTGGGTGTAGAGACCATTCGCCCGTGGGAATGTTGTTTCTGGACAGCCTGTCTGGACCCAGATTCTGTAGCCCAGGCACATGAACTGCTCTCAGCGAGCGCAAGTTGCGCTGAGCCCAAACCAGGAGGCGTTCTGCCAACCTGTACAGGTTTCGGGACCTGAGACCGCCCTGGCGATTTATGTAGGAGACCACAGACATGTTGTCCGAATGGACTAAGACGTGGTGGCCCTTGATTCGGGGACAAAAGCGTGTCAGCGCGTTCTCTACTGCCAGCATTTCCAGACAGTTGATATGTTGGAGCTTTTCCCGTTCTGACCACAGGCCAAAGAACGGTCTGCCCTCGAGCAGCGCTTCCCATCCCGAAGTGGAGGCGTCCGTCGACACCATTTTCACTTTCGAGGAAGTCCTCAGGCTTACACCTGATTGGTACCAGTCGTTCCCTGTCCAGGGATTCAAGGCTTTAACACAGCTCTGATTGACCTTGAGGCGCA
This sequence comes from Carassius carassius, assembly GCF_963082965.1. Classification (NCBI taxonomy): domain Eukaryota; kingdom Metazoa; phylum Chordata; class Actinopteri; order Cypriniformes; family Cyprinidae; genus Carassius; species Carassius carassius. The sequence continues at coordinate 16,465,512 of NC_081758.1, forward strand.
ACTGACCGGATATCCACGCTCTGCACGGTACTCGCGCTTTCAGCCAGAACTGCAAGGGGCGCATGCGGAGCAGGCCCAACTGAAGAACTGGTGATGCTGAGGCCATGAGACTTAGCATCTCCCGAAATTCTCTGAGCGAGAAGGTCGTGCCGCAGCGGAGAGAGCTCGCTGCGCGCTGAATGCCCAACGCGCGCTGTGGCGACAGCCGCGCCGTCATGGAGCGTGAGTCCAGAGCTATACCCAAAAACAGTATCGTCTGACTGGGGTTCAGCGAACTCTTCGTCCAGTTGACACTGAGACCGAGTTTCTCGAGGTGATCGAGTAAAATGGCCCTGTGCTCCACAAGCTCTGATCGTGATTGAGCCAGAATCAGCCAGTCGTCCAAATAGTTCAGCACTCACATGCCTCTGAGAGGAGCGAGGGCTGCGTCCATGCACCTCGTAAACAGGGCAGGGCGAACACACACACACGCATAAAGAACAGTTGAATATAATAGAATTGAAAAGGATATGGGCGCCGGAACGTGCAGCAGGAATGGCAGTGGAAGGCGCCGTTGGCCAGCGGCTTCAGGAATTGCTCGTCCCGCTGAGATGCTATCTGACGACGCTTGCTTCCTCTCGTGATCCAACGATGCGTGAGCTTCGCTGAAGAGATGAAAAATCAGGTGAGTCAGCCTTTTCGAGCTCCCTTTATAGGGTTAGGCCACACCCGTTTCGGCGGGAAGTGGCATGGAGGGCGCAAAGCATCATTGGTCTGATGTTGCATCAGCCTGCGCTCGATAGGCTTATGCAGTTGCCGCAGAGCAGCCAATGAGCGAGCGAGCCGTCTCGCCTATGGCTGTGTGCTGCTGCAAATGCGCTTTACAATAATTCAAAATTAAGGATAATTTTTTGCTTCAGTGTATCGTGAAAAGAGACTTTTCTGTAGCGTCTTCGCTAAGACGCAGTACGAGAGAACTCTCGTAAGAGAAACCTCTTTTGCACATGACATGCATTTTCCCCTTTTAGAGTTTTTACTATTTTTTTTCTTTATGATGTTTAATTAAACACCTGTAAATAAATTAATGCTTCAGCATGATCTCAGAAAACAACCCTGCCTCGTGCTGCTGGTAATGGTCTTTGCATTATCTTTACATGATTTTTATTTGAGATGGATCTTGTTCTCAGACATATGTAAGGTTTTTACTGCACAATTCCTGTGGTTCTATAGCCAAAATGGTGCAGACCTTTGTTGCTATGGCTGATTTGTTGGGATACAACTCACAGAGAAGCATGACATCATTTTCCACTACTGAAAGACACAATATTACAGTGAAGACAACCACAGTATCCTGAGTGGCCCACATGATGTCAGCATGTCTGCCTTTTGGAGGCATGCTGTAGAGGTGTACAACTTTACATATGACTCTGTATAATCAAAGTCTCCATTACAAATGTATCTCTCCTTCTTTAATTACTGAAGGATTTTGTTTTACTGTTCTAATATACACTATATTATATTATTAAGTAAATTACAATTATATTTTACAAAGACACATTGTGTTGTCACTATACATTTTAAGACTGATGATGTTTTGCGGTCATTTTAATAGCAATTGTTTGGTTTGTGTGAGCTGTGGCTCATACATCTAATGATAATAGACAATTAAAAAAATTTTGTCTGCTTAATACAATATCATTTGAATTACATTATTAGTTTGCATAAGGTCAGTAATTTTCATTTACTAAATTGTTTAGACAGTCTATAGCTCAGTTTTGTTTAAAGGTGAGATGAGGTAAGCACAGAAACTGAGGAAAAACTGTGTTCATTTCCAATGCTGTGCACTGCCTCTAACCCCGAATGAAATGCCATTTTACCTTTGAATTTGTTGAAGAAAAAAATTAATAGAGGCTAGAGATCCAAGTGATGATGCAAGTTTTTGGAAGCAATATGAAATAGTAAAGTTTAAAAAGAAAGACCTAAAACTGAAAAAATAAAACAAAACAATTTTGATAGATTGTCTTTCCTTAAGAGATTATGCTGAAGGGTTTTATTGATGGTAATGAATATATTTAGGTCAATTAAATCATTACCATTGGCTCATTACATGGCCCTCTGGTTGTTCTGACGGGTAATTTGTGGAGTACAGTATCCATGGCAAACACAATAGTCTACAACATGCTGCTCTGGGCTTCTAAGATAACATACAGGCAGTATTATGTAGATTACTTACAAATTGTTGTCTGCTAAGCAGTAGGCTTTTTAGAATATTACATGTAAAGAATTAATAAGAGAAAAAATCAATAAAATATATAAAAATATTATTGTAACGCAGAGTCAGAGATGTTCGGATCCATTTGCAGTATGTTTATTAAGAGAATGGTCAGACAGGCAGTAATCAGAGCACAGTGTCAAGTAAGTCAAGGGATATCCAGAATCAGTAACAGTACCAGGCAGAGGTCGGGGCAGGTGGCAGAGAATCAAAGGCGGTAACACAATCCAAAATCAGACACGGAAAGAACAAACACTAGGAAAATGCTTCGAAATGCTAGACGGGGCTAAACAAGACTTCACAATCATTGAAAGTAAAAACACAGTATATAGGGGAGTGGTAAAATTGACACCGTTCCCCCCCCCCAAAAAAAAGTTATTTGGGGTTATAACATTGTCCTCTGCCTCTCCCACAGTGAACGGAGAATCACAGAACATCAGTGCACAGTCCATGATGTCCCTTAAACTGCAATTAAACTCCCCTCTAGGCAACCATAACTTAATTGGGTCATGGAGTCCGTAACGGAACAAGTCCTTAAACAAATCTTTGTCATAGAGCGGTAATTGATAGGATATCTCACAGAACTGTTGAACATAATCCTCAGTAGATAGGCCTTCTTGACGAAGGTGCAATAGCTGATCTACTGGGTCAATGATAGAGCTGGATGGTTGACACGCTGACCTAAAAGTGGGAACAGACATTTCAGTAACGAGAGGTACCGGCTGCTGGATCCTGGTATGGCGAAGTCTTCTGTAACGCGGAGTCAGAGACGTTCGGATCCATTAGCAGTATTTTTATTAAGAGAATGGTCAGACAGGCAGTAATCAGAGCACAGCGTCAAGTATGTCAAGGGATATCCAGAATCAGTAATAGTACCAGGGAAAGGTCGGGGCAGGCGACAGAGAATCAAAGGCGGTAACACAATCCAAAATCAGACACGGAAAGAACAAACACTAGGAAAAACGCTTGGAAATGCTAGACGGGGTTAAACAAGACTTAACAATCATTGAGAGTCCAAACACAGTATATAGGGGAGTGTTAATGGGGAACACCTGGTGGTGATTAGCCCTAAGCACGGGATTATGGGAAATGGAGTTGAGAATGGAAATACAAGAGTCCTGAGTGGAGTGCCCTCTACTGGAGTTCATGAGCACTCCAGCTGATGATCGTGACAGTTACTGCCGGTGTGTGAATAACATTTAATAATAAAAAAACTTATCTGATTACAAGCATTTTAAAACATAACATAATCTAATTAAAAGTATTAAATTTTTAGAATTTAATTATTTCATCCAGATTACGTATAATCAGTTGCTTCAACAGATGTTTGATGTTATCATTTAATAATTTCAACTTCAACAGATGTTTGATGTCCACGTTATGTATTTGGTAAGTAACGTTGCTTTAGGGCCTAGGTTTATTGATCAGTCATTATTGACTGGAGGATAATAACCTAAATAAGAAACAAAAAAGCTATTGAAAATGGGCATACGCACATCTGTCGACATCCCTCTTACACTTTTATGTTGTTTGACAGCATTAAAAGAATATGTGTCTAATGTTATGGTGGTTTTGGAACAAGAAAGTTGCTATGGTTTGTGAGCTCAACAGCTGCATCGAATACCCAGTAATTCAGTTCAGTTTAATACATTGGCAACAAAAAATGACTAGGCATCAAGCCTCCAGCAACTGTGCCTGTGCCACCAACTATGAGAAACTTTTCCATGCTGATCAAACAGGAAGCCAAAGGCTGACCATTAGGTGGTTATGTAAGTCAACACACAGACATGGGTGTATGCAATATCTTTTGACCTAAATGCACCCTAAATGGAGATTTTATCATCTACAACATCTAAGTTATTGTTATCTAAAATTAGGAAAACTGAAAAAAAAACCTGGCTTGATAGATGTTTGCTTGCAGTATGTGTGGTACGAAAGTTAACTACAGTGTTCAATAGTGCACAACACAACAGACTATCTTGACCACGTGCCTTTCTTTATCACCGTGAAGACCTACCAGTGGAAATGCAATAAACATGAAGGAAAGCATCTGTTTTATTATCAGTCAACTTCTTAATATATCTATTTAGGCTATTAAAGTGTCAGAATCTCATGTTGATCTACCAGTGATGGACTTAATGTGATAGATACAGATCTATCGATCTATCGATCGATCTATTTATCTATCTATCTATCTATCTACAGTATCTATCTATCTATCTATCTATCTATCTATCTATCTATCTATCTATCTATCTATCTATCTATCTATCTATCTATCTATCGATCGGCAGAGCTTCGCCGCTATCCTTGTGCATATGCAGTGGATCTTGTGCCTGCAAGGATATTACTGTAAAACAACAGATAATAAACTACAGTATTGTTGAAAGCCTGCAGCTGGACCTCTGCTGTTAACTTTTGCACTTTTATTAGGCAGATTGAAGAGAAGACAGCATTCCTAAAATCAAGTCCCATTTTTCACTATGTACAGTGTAATTTGTTTTTATTATTTAATTTTTTTTTAAACAAAATGACTTTGTTGTTTTTACCTCAAGAACTCTTCAGCAACCACTTACTCTTGTGCTGGTACTGACTGACCTTGACAGTGGTTTTGTACAGTTTACAAAAAATGTGTGCTGATAATGCAGAAGGACAATAGAAAACAGTCAGTTTATCAGTTGAAGTCAGTTCATTATTTATTCAGTGATGTCATCATCTAGCTCAATTCAGTTCTCTTCCAATAGTGTCTGTGCAGTCAAGTCAACAATGTTGACATAAACTGTGTCCCCAGCAAGCCAAATGCGACAGTGGCAACAAAAACCAAAACTCCATTGGTGACAGAAATGGAGAAAAAAAAACCTTGGGAGAAACCAGGCTCAGTCGAGCCAGATTTCTACTTGCTTTATGGTGGATTGCAGATTTATAAGTGCATTACCGCCACCTTTCTCTCAAGTGGACCATTGACACTCCTAATTGAGATTGTAGATAGAGTGTCAATGGTCCACCTGAGAGATAAGTGTCAGTAATGCACTTATAAGTCTGCGATCAGTCATAAAGCAAGTAGAGGAAGAAAAAAAAAACAATATAAATACTGTTCAGTTTCTTGCTCAGACCGATCGTTTTGTGTCTTTACACATTAGTGTAGCATACGTGCCATAGGGTTTACTTTTGTTTATGATTTTTTTTTTAATGTTTTATCTGTGATTCCCATCCACTTGCATTATAAGACTGATAGACTGCAACGGTTTGAATTAAAATTTTGGTTTGTGTTCTGTTGAAGAAACAAAGTCATCTGCATCTTGGATGCCCTGGGGGTAAGCAGATTAACATCAAATTTTCATTTTTGGGTGAACTATACCTTTAAGACTTTATCTGCAGCCAGCATTAACTCTAATCAGATAGAAAATCTGCAAATTGTTTGATGAAGTCTGTATGGTGCCCTGGTGGCCTGTATATGGTAGCCAGTACAAACATCACAAGGAATTTATCATTAACACTTATTACACTAGATTATGTATAAATCACAATTAGTTCAAATTAATTATACTTGAAACCAGACTTCAGAGAAATACTGGAAATATTGCTACAAAAATTGTAGCATCACCTCCTCCTTTACTTTTTAAATGCGGCTCATTTTTATAACAGTAATCTTTCGGGGGTAGACTCAGTTAGAGTAATGTGTCCTCGAGTTTTTCCACGTCTTGTGTTTGAATGCTTTAAACTCTTTTTAATGTTTAAATTGGCAAGGCTTAAAAACATGTGCAAATGATAAGCTTTCATAGCGATGCGCAGCAGTGGCCCGTCAACTGTCTTGAGCATCTTTTCAGGCTTGCCTCAGCCATTCGGTTGAGATCACCGGGGGCCCCCCACCTCAGCCGTGGGCCCCTATAATCATCACCACCTTTCACGCCACTAGCAACAGCCCTGGCTACTAATTCTGGTGAGATTCTTTGCATTTGGTGAACACTTTATTATCACATGAGGCCATGGGAGAGGCCTTGTGAATGGTAGTGAAGTGACACAACTGACACTGTGACATGATAAAGCCAACGTGGTGGATGTGTTCGAATTTCATTCACACTACCCATATTCATACTATATAGAACATACTTTTATAACAAATGCTTTAAACAAATTATAGTACCTACTAAACAGTAGGCTATGTGATTTTACGCAGCTTAAATGATTGGAGAAGTCCAGCATACCACCAGTGAGAAGTCTGTCATTTAATTGTAGGTGTAAGTAGTTATGACATCTTGAATTATTATTATTGAAAAGACAATTGAAAAGTGCATACGTGTTGTGAAATTAAACACAGTTTAAGCAATATTTACACAAATTCACTTTAATTTGAAAAAAAAAAAATATTTGTTGTTGTTTTTGGAACTGACATCAGAAAAACAATAGCTCTTTCATTAAATTACCAGTTACCATGCCTAATATCACTAACATTTACTAAGTAAACATGCAGTTATTAAACATACAATTCAGAAGTCACACTGTTGTTAAACATCATTTATTAAATGATGTCTACTGTTTGTCTGCAATGAGCAAGAAGTATGTCATTTCTGCAGACGTTAACACAGTGGCGAACTCCTTACCTAAGGGAGATCCATTGCCTGTTCTGAAATAGAAACCCCAAGAACCACTCCCTCCTCCCACTGTCTGTTCAGCACTGCCAGAGTCAAAGCACGGAGAGTACAGGCAGCGTTCGCAGAGCTGCCGTGCGCAGTATGCAATAGAGGACCTTCACTCTTCCACTTCAGCATCCCTGCATCTTCAGCCATGAGTTTGCTTCACTTCTCAACCCTTCTGGGTAGGTCATCACTTTTTCCATTTTGTTTTGTTCTTTTGCATGCTTCTTTGCATTTGTGCAAGTTTAATTTATTAGTAGAGTAATTTGTAGAGTTATTCGTTGCTGAATGCACTTTTCCCCACATTTACATCCACTAACAGAGTACTTACATATTCTTAAAGTCTTGCTAAGTCGTTATAGTGTAGTGCAGGGCTATTCACATCTTGCCATGGAGGGCCAGTGCACTGCAGAGTTTAGCTCCAACCTTAATCAAACACACCTGAGCCTGTTAATCAATGTCTTTGGGATCATTAGAAAATCACAGGTTGGTGGGTTTGATCAGGGTTGGAGCTAAACTCTGCAGTGCACTGGCCCTCCAGGCCAAAATGTGAATAGCCCTGGTGTAGTGTTTATCTGATTGTATGTGACCCTCAGCAGTTGCTGTTCTAGCGCGGGCTCAGACGCAGCTTTTGCGGGGCTCTTGCAGTTTTGAGACGGACAGCTGCGGATACACTTCTGATCCCACTTTTGCTGCCTGGACCATCAACGAGGAAGGTATGAGAAACTTTCTTATTATTTAGGGCTTCAGGAACCTTTATTTGTGGTACTGTTTTGCCAGAAAGGCTATTCTTTTTCTGCCCTAAAAGTGTCTGGTTGTCAGGAAGCATCAGTTGTAAATATCACTTGGTGGGACGATTCCAAAATATCTTCCCCCCCAGTAAACATGCACCCCTTATACACTAGGTATCGCTATAATATATAGTCTACATTTGCGTTTTAAATAACTAACGAACCTAAGGGCTAGAATCAAAATTATTTTTCCGTCTGAATACAGAGATAGTTTACCCCATATTTGTCATCATTTAGTCGTACTCACCCTTATGTTGTTCCAAGCCCATAAGACTTTGGTTAATCTTCAAAACTCAAATTAGATATAAAAAAAAAAAACTGAGGCATTTCTGTCCCTTGATTAAAGTAGGCCTACTGGTATCCAAAATGTAGAAGATCCAAATAGGTAGTAAAGGTGCCATATAAAATAAATTCATATAAATCGAGCTGTTTAATCCAAGACATAGAAGAGATACAGCTGGATTACTTTATATCATGAAAAGATGTAGTAAAAAAAAATTAATTGCCCCATGATTTACACACCATCAAGCCATCCTAGGTGTATATGACTTTGTCTTCCAGATGAATAAAATCTGAGTTATATAAAAAAAAAAAACAAATGTCATGGTGCTTCCAAGGTTTATAATGGCAGTGAATGTATAAAACATAATCTCTTGCTTCGTGTTCCAGTGGATGATGTAGGATGTATAAACATCTCAGGTCTCATTAAAAATAACCAAAACCAAAGTCTTATGGGTCTTGAATAACATCGCCATGAGGGTGAATAAATTATGACAGAATTTAAATTTTTTATGTGCTGTCTTCAAAGTCCTGTATGAATCCCTCTGATTTTACTATTTTGAATTTTCTTAAAATCCAATGTTTTTTTCTAACTCCTCCTAGAGGGATGGTTTGATTCACATGAAACTTTGTACACATTGTGTACAAATATAGTGTATATAGGTGTACAAATATAGGTGTCAATATAATGTACGAAATACCACTGATGGGACTTCCGGGTTGGGAATTAACAAGATGGCAGCATAGAGCTACTGCTTCTGAATAGAATAGTCATTAAAAGTCACTAAACTATCGAACTAAGTAATGTACATCATAAATATAAAAGGGGAGTAAGATGGAAACTAGGTGCAAAACTAAGAGAGTTACACAAGCAACCGAGATACACGACGACGACTCTGCATGCTCTCTCCCCGGTTCACAAGCAAGCAGATACGAGGCATAATAATATTTAACTACTTATCATTACATCTTTAAAGACATATAAGACATTCTCAGTTCAATTCTGAATAGCATTCAACCTTGATATTGAGCATCTGTGAATGTATTTAAATGCATAATTTTATATGCAGGGCATATAAAAATTGCTGCAATACTTTCTTAAGTGTTTAAGGCTTAATGGTTGCACATCTGCACTACATTGAGAAAGCCAGCATTACATAACAGGACTTTATCCGATCTCTGTTGGTCTTATTCTGACAAGACACAAATGCTAAGGGTTGTCATAGATTATTAATTTGCCTGTATGATTCACACTGGCCAGAGATTCTTCACAGATCATGCGCTTTGCTGACGGCTTTCATGCTAGAATTTTTTTTTTGTCATGTATATATCTTGTCTTTTGAATTTACTTTATTATTGCATTCAGCACAGCAAGCACTTTCCGTATCCGTCTGTGCTCTGTTCTAAAAATAAGTTTTGTTATCATTGCTTAACTTTTATTTCTGTCCTCTGCCAAAACCTGTGATGGTTGGTGAACAATGAGCTCAGCTGCTGTGGGGAAAACAGAGGAGATGCTTTTGAATGACTTAAGCGAAGTATGATGATGGAAGTTTTATCCAATTAACATACGTCAGGCAGTTGTCTGGTTGACCACTGTCTCAACCTTTTGCCTGTGAAGTGAGTTTTTTGCCCACAGGTAAATTAAACAAGATTGGGCAACACATTTGTGTTTCTGTTTGGTTTCCAGGACAACTCAGATTCTGTAGTGGAAACACAGAGGAAGCAGACATCTTAGTTTTAGGAAAATGGAACAAATTTACTAAATGTTCAATGAATTAATTCCGAATTTGCCGAAAATGTATGTTACTGTTTATCAAATGTGCCCACTTACTATTATAATTATAACATTGATTATAATTCATAAAACATTTATTCATTGTATTTGTTTATTTCATATACATGCAGACAAAAATTATGTAAGACTACATTTTCAGAAGGAGTTGAGATAAAGAGAAAGAGAGGAGATCTGGTGACCTTTTTCTCTCAGCCATTTTCAGATAGCTGGAGAAATAATTTTAGACCTTTAGAGATGTACAGCAGAAATTCACAGAAGTCCACCTCAACATTTAACCCTTCCTATGAAGCCTCAGAAGTTAATAGACTACTTCCATCCAGATCTCCTTCACGCTCACTGAATAACAGCTGCTGCAGTGATTGAGAGTATAGTGAGAACTGCACTTTATTCTTGATTAATTTTTGTGCTAAATGCCTCTCTCATGTTGAAAAAGACATTTAGTGCAGAATAATAACCCCTTATTATTGCCAGTAAAAATGCTATCACTACATGGCTTGTTTATTGTTCTGTAATAATTTCATATTAACAATATAGCCTATATAAAGTGCCAAAACATATTTTTTTTCCAGAAATGCTAGGGTAATCCCAAAGCATATATATGAATTTTTGAACTTGCTAATACAATGAGGGCAGGTGTTGATAACACTCTGCTTTGTGGTTAATTGTGAATCATTCCACAAAATGGGGACTGAAGGCAATAGACCTTATCAAACACATGACTTCACCTACCTCAGAAGCTGATGTTGTGGCCGGAGAGGTGGGATATTAGCGACTGTTATTCGCTCATGGACTAAATATATGAGATCTCAAAAGAGGGCCAAACTAAAGTATAGAAAATAAGTGTGTTTTTACAAGAGGTCATGAAGAGAGAATGGCACCTGGAATGAATCATCATGAGAACATCTGGAGCTATCAGAGATCACTGAAACTAATGGCAGCAAGCACACTCTCACATCATGTCGAGGTTTGATGTATATTAAACAAGAGGAAATTGGATACGCTCACAACATATACAATTACTTTATGTCTGACAGCTTATATTTCTTCTTTAATAAATATGAACCTAACCTATTTCTGTGCTCTAAACAGTCACTCTGGTAAAGTCAGATGATTAAATGGACTGTTATTAACACTTGAGTCTCCCATGAGTCTTTGTTGCTGTGATTTCATGCCCTTCATTTTGAACCTGATACAGATCCCACCTGTTTTTTTTGACACAGTTTAAAATGGTGAAACAGTCGACCATTTGCAATGAAAATAACAGAACTGAATGTTTAAACAATCATAAACCATACATTTCTTTTAATGTTTTTGTGCGGTTCTTAAACTTGTGACGTAATGCTTTTTTATTTCTGCACAAATGTTCTCACCAGTATTAAAATCCTGCCTCTTCTGATTCTTTCAGGCCGCTTCATTACAGCAGATTCCTCATCTTTTGGTGAGAAAGAAAAGCATGTCCTGGTCAGTCCGGAGCTGGAGCTCAGAGACTGGAGCTGTGTGCGGTTGGTCTATCAGATCTCAGGCTCAGGCTCTCTTCAACTGCACTTACGACCCGAGGGTGAGAACTTTGACTACACGTTATGGATGGCGGAGAAACCCTCAGATAGTTGGCTCATTGCCAGTGTGGACCTTCGTAATACGTCTGGATCTTACCAGGTATCTGCCTGACATTAAATGTAAAGAGGGGAAACAACAATCCCAAAGCATATATATATATATATATGCTTTGTGTATGTGGTATAACGTAGGTGAGACCATTCATAGTTTGATAGAGGACTGTTAGCTTAAAAGAGCATTTAAGTAGAGCTGAGTGAATAAAAGAGCCCTTATAAAAACTAGTGGATATACCTCTCTCTTGATCAGACCTTGTGCTATTTTACTATGCTTGTAATAATACTGTGTTTCTGGGAATTACATTTAGAAAGACAGACTGAGCATAATAATTGGCCTTTGCAAACAAAGGAATAGAGATTGACTTTGTTTAATAACAAATGTTATGAGTTATTATCGAAAGAAAGTAAATCCATTATGCTAGTTTTGACTTGAGGTGTATGATAAAAATATACTGTGTGTAAAACTGAAGCTGTGCTTGATTTAGAGAAACCCTGAAAGAGAGTTAGGATGAGTTAGATATGTAGTTTTCTAGGCTTTAGAGACTAAATTTAATTTTTTTGTGTGTCAGCTGAACTGATGGCAGTTGGTGCATATTTAACTATTTTACAACCCAAACAGTTTCACTTCTCTTTGTTCATTACCTCTTGACATTCAGCTATTATTTGAGGCTAAACCCAGCAGAGGAATGGGAAATAGTGTTGCCCTTTTTGAAATACACATCATCCCTGGATACTGTCTAGGTAAGTCCTATTTTATACTTGGAGTAGAATGTATGTATTATTGATCACAGCATTTGTTGCATGCCACTCATCCAATAATCTCAACAAGCTTTGAGCTTTGTTACTTTTGATAAGAAACAGAGTCTAGGATTTCAAATTCTGTCAATTGTATCACTAAATTCAAACAATAAATGTTATTTTGACACTCTTTAATGTGGTATGACAGATCTCTATAACAGTTCTTCTTCACTACTAGTTACAGCACAAAATAAAGAATAATTATCAGAAGGTATGTTAAGGTAAACAGTAAAACTACGATGAAACGTATCATGTTGGTTGTAAATGCTCAATCAGCCTACTTAGTTTGGAATCTGTTGTTAATTTTAAGCTTTTGCATTAATGTGCAAGCTGACAGGGTTCCCTGTAGTTTACAGCTTTAATTGAGATTTTAAAAAAATCCCTTAAGTACTGATATAAAACCAAATGAATCAATACTGAGTCGAGATCAGAATTTAATCAAATCATGAAATCTGAGTCAATAAATACTACAGTATATTATACATAATGCAAAAATGAATGGAATTAATTTAAGTAGGTTAACAACAACAACAAAAAAGATACTTCTTTGCAAAAGCAATAAAAAAAAAAGTATTTTCCTTATTCTCATGTTGCTACAAACACATTTGAGATTTTCATTCTAAAAGTACCAGCAGTAAATAGATTTATGTGCTACTTTCAAAGTCTTCTGAAGTTATTTGATTGATTTGTGTTAAAAACAGAATGAAATTGTTATTTGCTCAAAATCTCACATGAATCTGGCTCACACACATCTGAAAAAAAAAAAAAACTTTATTCAATCCTCATTGGTTCTCTTGTCTGTGGTCAACAATGCATGTAACTTGCAATACGGCTGCTCTTAACTCTTTGAGAACCACTTTTGAGGACCCATTAAAAAAAAATACAACAACAACAATAAGTCTTAGATAATAACAATAATGTGTAATGTCTGTTTTAGAGTGTAACTTTGAGGAGCATCACTTGTGTGGCTACAGTAATCATCAGTGGAATCCCAATGTGAACTGGTATGTGGGTAGGAGGTTTGCCCGGGACCCTCAGTCAGATCTTCCAGATGACCACACCATGAACAATGAGAGAGGTAATACAGACTGACAGGATAGCTTCATACTGCACAATACTGTAGGTCAAGAGCAGGAATGAATCATACCAGGCTCACCAACGAGACCATAGTTTTTCTCAACACACAATTCTCCTGAACTGTAACATACTTACTCTCTCACCCAAAGGAATGTGCTTTTGAATCCATCCTTTGTTTTATTTTTCCACTTTGAACAGGTCACTACATGTATGCAGACTCAATTTATGTTAAAAGGTTCCAGGAGGTGGCCAAGTTGGTGTCTCCAATGACTACCACTACAATGGCAGGATGCTTGTCCTTTTACTATCAAATGGACCAGGCTATTGGGAATTTCTTCTCAGTCTTTACTAAGGACCAATTGGGCCACCATGAAGAGATATGGAGGCCTGATGCGTATGCGACAACAAATTGGAAGTTAGTGCAAGTGGATATTAAGGCACCACATCCTTTAGAGGTGAGTGAAGTTCTTCTACAAATTTTGTGTCCATGTACCACTGCATTATACAGTTTCAAGGAAACTAGTAGTGCTTGGGACCACACAACATTAGCGAGGCCAACAAAACCCACTACCTCAAATGTCTTCACTTCTAATACAAACAATTGAAAAATTGTAATATTTAGTTTGCTTTTAATAACAGGAAACCATTAATGACAATGGACAGTATTTTCTAAAATTATATATGTTAGAAATGATTTCTAAATCCCCCATCTTTAACAATACTAAAGGAAAAAGTCATACAATGTCTATCTGTCTGTCTGTCTGTCAATCCATCCATCCATCCACTTTTGTCAAGCTTTTGTTTAGAACAGACAGTATGTTTTTTTAATATATCTAACAGTTTTAACAACCCATAATTTACTAACGCAGTTGGCAAACGCACTTTTTGGCTTTAGAGCTGTAGTTCCCGTATGTATGTTAAAACCCTATCCTAACAAGACTAGCACCTATTTATAAAAGGGGCCTTCTTTTATTGCATGGTTAACATATATAAACACTTGTGCAGATGCCATATTATAGATGGCAAGTTTTAGTCAAACAAAAATGAATTAAAGTTCTATAAAGGGTCCTTTACACCCTCTATATAAATATATGTATTTGGAACTCCAGAAGATGAACGACTTACACTTTTGCAATAATTTTCAATAATAGTATTAGCAATCATTATTTCATGTACATTTAGTTAGTTGTGAATGTCACTACTTTAGACTAATATTATTATTATGACATTTTTAACTAATTGGGATACACACTACTGTTCAAAAGTTTGTGGTTGGTAAGATTTTTTTTATGTTATATATTATATTATATTATATTATGGTTTTAATGAGAAATACCAGGTTAGGCCATGTTGTTTTGTCCAAATTAGCATTGTCCTCAATGATTAGAGAAAACTGTACTCATTTGTTGTAACCAAATCAAACGTATGGATAGTCCTATTGAAAACTGACCTTATACATTTGATCAAAACTGCTCTGATTATTAACTCTAAGAATTGTTCGAGATCTCTTTGGTCATTTTCAAATGTAGTTCAAAGAGTGATATATTTTTTACCATACATAATGTAATCTCTGTTCTGCTGAGAAAAGAGTGTTTATTTTACATCTGTAGGAATAATATAAACAAAGTAAAGAGCTAGTGCTGTGGCTGCTATGTTTGACTGTGAGAAGCCAACTCTGGGAGACAATGTAAATAATGGGAGTAGGTGTGTGTGTGTGTGGAGTTCTCTGTCTGCAGTGTTACTAATGCCTTTGAACCTTGTGTTTTTGCATTGCTTTTAGTTACAAACTACATCCATTTGAAACTTTCAGTTTTCATTATGAATGAATCATTTGTTCTCTATTGTTCCCCTCATGTTGGGCCCTTCAGGTCTCTATTTTAGATTGATCGGTGTGTTTGGTGTGCTAGGTGGTGTTTGAGGTGGCGTTCAACAGTCCTCGTGGTGGCTATGTTGCTCTGGATGACATCTCTTTCTCCCCAGTGTTTTGTCACACAGAGACAGGTCAGTACAGTTCTGTTGCATACAGCTTTTCACATAGCTCCAAAGCCACCAGCAAGTTTTATGGTTTCATTTCAACAGTCACTGTAACTTGGTGAACATGTGTTCACTCTTTTCTTGCTTGAATCATTTTCTACCATGCTTATTTAGATGCGAAGAACCAAAATGTCTGTACTGTTCAGTTAATAAGAGTACAATTGGGATCGAGCCTCTTCTTATTTTCTCTCATTGCACCAAAGGACAATAAAAACCACCACAGCACCGTCTTAAACCTGTTTTTTTTCTATAGACTGCAAAATCCTGATTTTAGGTAATTTGCAACACAATGGGAATTTAAATAGATTTTTTGTTTTAGCAAATTTGTCGCTAATTCGTATGAATTTGTACAATCTAATTTCTATGTTTTTGTGCGACCTGTTAACAATCCATTGACACTAATATTTAGGAGTGGACAAGAATATAATTTGGGACAAAAATAAGCCATTTTTCTGAGAGGGGCCTTCGGCATTATTCCTAGCAACCCAAAAAAGTCCATAAATGCTGTTTAAAGGTGAATTTTCTTGATTTCCTGTTATGTAGCAACGACAAGGACATTCCCTTTAGTCAGCAGTTTACAGTCATTTTACAGAAAGTCTGCCTATGTGGGAGATGTTCATGATGTGAGTTTATTTCACGTGACTCATGTTTCAGAGCCAGCATTTGATCCCTCTGTGGCAACCTGTGACTTTGAGGAGGGCCTGTGTCAGTATTATCAGGAACAGACCGGAGGTTCAGTGTGGAACAGGGTCTCTGTGAAACCAAATGTTTACCGCATCGGGGATCACACTACAGGCACTGGTGCGAAGTGAGACTGTTCTTTTCATCAGTTCACCATCTGACACAAAATATATATTGTACAAGCTTGATGAAGTAATGTTTTGATCATACTTTTAGACTCTATAAAAAAAGTCTAATTTATCTAAATATTACATTTACATCACATGCTGTAAATATAATACTATATAATTTTTTTAAATGTGCATTTAACTCATTAAAGTTCCAAATCATGGAGCTGTTTTAAAGAGTGAGATTCCTACTTAATGTGTATTTAATTTGAATTTATCAGTATTTATCTGTTTCTGCATATTAAAGCAATAGCTCACCCAAAAATCAATATATACTCATTTGATTCAAGATGTAGGTGAGTTTGTTTCTTCCTCAGAACAGATTTGGAGACATTTAGCATTACATCACAATGGATCCTCTGCAGTCAATGGGTGCCGTCAGAATGAGAGTCCAAACAGCTGATAAAAACATCACAATAATCCACAGTTTCACTGGAGGAAGCATTAATATGGATCATGGACTGGTTGGATCTTGACCAGAAGTGACGGTTTCATCATTCAATCTGCTGAATGATGGATTTGTTTATTACAATCACGCAGCTTTTCACTTCACAATATATTAGTTGATGGACTGGAGTGGTGTGGATTACTTGTGGATTATTGTAATGTTTTTATCAGCTGTTTAGCCTCATTCTGACGGCACCCATTCACTGCAGAGGATCCACTGGTGAGTAAGTGTTGCTAAGCTAAATTTCTCCAAATCTGTTTTAATGAAGAAACAAAGTCACCTACAGTATATCTTTGATGGCCTCAGGATGAGTACATTTTCAGCAGCTTTACATTTTTGGGTGAACTATTCCTTTGACTAAATGGACTAAACAAAATGGATTTATTTTTATTTTTATTTTACAAATAAGATAACATTCAGAAAATGATCTTTTATTTCACTGATAATTTAAGATTTATAAATCTGCCATATCTGTGTCTTTACATTCACAGGGTCTTTTCTCCTGGCCAACACTCTTCATACCTCTCGTCCAGGGTATGTGAGTCGTCTTTTTGGACCGTCACTACCAGGGAACCAAAAATACTGCCTCAGGTTCTACTATGCCCTGCACGGCTTCATGAAAATAGATAATGCTCTGGCTCTATATGTCTATGATGAGAACAACATAGCTCAGGAGAAAATCTGGACCGTGTCTGAGAGGTCTAAAGATGTTTGGACAGAGGTGGAAGTCACCTACCTAAAGCCCATGCCTACTATGGTAAGAGGAAAATGTATGGATTATTGGCAAGATGTGTTTCTTCAAGACTGGATTGTGATCATGATAATGGCTAATTTTAAATCATTTCACTATTCAACAGTGACATTGTTTTTTTTTTTTATGTACACCACCTTTTAAGAGTTTTTGGTTAGGAAGAAAAATAATAAATTAGTACTTTTATACAGAGGGGATGCATTAAGTTGACTTAATTACATTAAAAAGACATTTATATTTAAACACAATGTTTTTATTTCAAATACAGGCTGTTCTTTTGAACTTTCTGTTCAACAAAGAGTGCTCAAAAAAAAAAAAAAAAAACAATTCTACCATGGTTTCCACAAAAATATTAAGCAGCACAACTGTGCGTCAAATCAGCATATTAGAATGATTTCTGAAGGATCATGTGACACTGAAGACTGGAGTAAATTATGCTGAAAATACAGCTTTGCAATTTCAGGAAAAAAAAAAACAAAAACAAACATTTTAAAATATATTCAAAAAGAAAAGTTGAATTATATTATATATAAATTTTACAGTTTAAACATAATTAAAAAAATATCATAAAATACGTGTACTGTGTTAAGCTAACTGAGACTTGTTATAGCACTTATATACCATTGGTCTTTTTGTTGTTTTTGATTGCTTCCACTGTCCTCATTTGTAAGTCGCATCTGCTAAATTAATAAATGTAAATATCACTGTTTTATTGTATATTTGATCAAAAACAGAAACTTGGTGAGGATGTGAGACTTCTTTCAAAATTATTACAAATCCTATTGATGCCAAACTTTTTAACGGTACTTTAAATCAAACAACATAAAGGTTTACATTAAGTGTTCTTCAGATTATAGGTGATAAAAGGACATTGTCCTGAATGATAAGCACAAATTCAGTTTTAATACTTTTCTGTTTTAGTAAAGTATTTTCTTGTGACTTCCAAATGATTAGTCATAACAAATCTTTTATTGAACTTTGGGTCACCCCGTGTGTGAATTCCTGTAGTAATCTTGGGGATTTTGATAAGTGAAGAGCAAGACTCTTTTTTTTATGGAGTGTCTGTCTACAGACAAACCACATCAAAACCTCATTAATAGTGTTTCCATTTGTTGAATATTTTGTGCCTCCTCAAAATGTCAACGGCAGTTAAGAGAAAAACCACAAATAAATCAAATTGAGGTCTGTAAATGACATGGGTTGTTCATAATGTCTCTTTTAAAATAGTAATTATTTTCAAGTAACATTGAATTCATGTTTAATTGAATTTTTCTTTTTTTATGTTCTGTATTACAAGAGTAAGGACTAGTTTAGTACCTGATCTCCCTGTTTTTACTATTTGTCATTGTGGAATTTTTTTATCTTAACTTCCCATTAAGGTAGCATTTGTCAGCATCTGCAGAAACTTCTGGGACTGTGGGCTTGTGTCTCTCGATGACATCTCTGTGACCCTTGGAGATTGTCGAGTTACTACAGGTACTTCTACCCTTTTGACATTGAGAAAAAGCTCTGTTCAGATGGTAACTGTGTTTCATGCTGATTTAAGTTAATTCCAGCTTTTACAGGGTGAATTTTATTGCCACTTTGCTCCCACTGTCCTCAAGACAATTACTGGATGGATCATTTACTGTTTTTAACAAACACCAGGGTCATGTGGTACTGTCCATATCCACATCTCTTAATTTAAAAGCATTCATTATTCCAAAAGACATTTTGGAAATCCTTTTCGACTACTGCCAAGTGCCATATGGTTGCACTGTGTGGTATGTGTATTTTTAGTATCTTTAGTACTTGTAACACAGAAATCTTCACAGTATCTCAGAATTCTTCACATTGTGAGATAGTAAATGATCAAATTACATAAATATGGATAGGTGTTTGTTCTTCCTTTAAATAATAAAAGTGACTCACAGTTGCTTTTATTGAAGTAAACCCTGTGCCTTGTAAAAGATTTAAGCAGATGATTGTTCTAATAAAGGGTAAACTGTATTACTTGCACGTTTTAAACTGTGTGGCTTAGGAAATGGGCAAGGCCCTTGTCTAAGTTTCTTAAATATTCTGTTTATAGACATATATTACATGCCAATGGAGAACATCTGCCCTCACAAACATAGACATTAAATGGGCAGTGCCGGCTGCGGTGGACAGAAATAGACAATCTTTTAACCATTTCTCTCACATAAAGTGTGTTTCAGATGTAAAAAAGCATAGTTTGGTGGAAGTTTACTATTTCAAATAAGGTCACCCTTTTTGTGCTCTGTTTAGGAGCCTTAAATCCACCTCCTGGACATTGTAACTTTGAAACTGGGGACTGTGGCTATACCCAGAAAAAGAAAGCTAAGAAAGGACATTGGTTACAGATCAGGGGACAGACACCCACGTCTTACACAGGACCCATGGGGGACCACACCTTAGGGGTAGGTGAGTCAAATTTATTCTTCAGCTTTAAATGCTTTGTTAACCTTGCTGACGTCATGAGACAGTGCACACTAAGACTTTCCTGCTCTGACTTCAAGGCTACTACATGTACATTGAGGCGTCTCATATGTTACCCAAGCAGTCGGCCAGACTCTTGTCCACTGAGCTGAGGGGTTCAACCGGACCTCAGTGTCTAATCTTCTTCTACCACATGTATGGCTCAGGCACAGGAACTCTGAACGTCCTGCTGCATAAGGGGGACAGGGAGAGAGTGCTTTGGGCAAGACAAGGAGAACAAAGTGTGTCCTGGATGAAGGCCACGGTGGATTATGAGTGTTACACAAGGCACTGGGTTAGAGACACACTCTTACTCCCTTTGCTGTTGAAAGATGTCTTTGAAAAAGATCTTTAATAATGTCAATATCAAACTACCAATTTGATCGCTGAGGTAATGGTACTTGGAGTGCCAGGAAACTGATGGAGTGTCGCTTTGAACATTACTGTGTTGCTTTTTTTTCCTGTAAAATGTCACTGGAAGGTTTAATATCTCCCTAATTGTTTGCAGATTTTATTTGAAGCTGTCAGAGGATCCTCAATAAGGAGTGACATTGCAATTGATGATGTTGTGTTTAAAAAGGGGCCGTGCAAAGGTGAGTGAACAGTTTAGTAACAAAATGACAATGCAGTTTTTTTTTAAAAATATGTTTCAAAATAAAAGTTTTTAATGACTGCAGTGGCATAAAAAAGTAAAAAATTCTCATTCAGTCAAAATCACGCTGCCCTGGTACGCTCACATATTCTGCTTTGGGCTGGCAAAGCTCATTTTACGCCACCCTTGTGGACATGCTCCTGTGTGTCGCCTCATCTACTCTTCTTTTATTTGATGTATTGCAGTATGTTGTGTGAGGTCAGGTGACTGCACTGCAGTAACAGCAGTAGGGGAAGCATGTGATTTCTTTACTGCAGGTCTCATTGGTGTTTGTCTATAGAGGGATCACATAGGCCTACTGTTACTGTAGCGATCTGAATCTGTTTAAAGTAGCAGTAATATGGCAGCCTGTAAGAGACAGAGGGTGTATTTGTATATATGTTTATACAATAAAATCTCTCTTTATGTCTCTCCTTCTCTAGATCCTGGAGACAGCATCTCATACTCAGGATTTTCTGAAAACTTTAATGAAATTGAGTACTGAGCTAGGCCCAGGAATGCTGACATGTGTCTGTTTTTATTTGTATGTCACTGGGGATGAGGAGACTGGGAGAAATAAAAGAACATGACCTAGACTCAACAGTGTTCTGCAGATTCTGGTCATGCATGACTAGCCTACATGGAAAGACACACGCTTCCTTGTTCTTATAAGGTGGTATGCTGTGTCTAGTTCTCAATATAGCCTGATATTTTTGGATCATTGGGACAGCTTGGGGACTGTCTTATTTTTGTGTATTTTGTTAAGAGAATATCAGAAAATACTTGTAATTTTTGTTGTGTGTTGACATTGCTTAGCAGCATGCTGCTAGTAGCAACCATTTTCAATTTGTGTTTGCTGAGGTGAACGTTTTCTTGTTGGTTTTTACACTGTTCAGTGTCTAGGGTAAAAACAGGTTTGGACTAATGCCAGAGTCATGGGTTGTATACATTCTCACTCACAGTGTTTCATTTATTAAACAAGTTTTGAAAAAGGAAAATGTCTTTGTCAGTTCTGTAGATTCCCATAAGAATAACAATACTGTAAACTTACACTTAAATATTAATTTCTTAAAATTTCTCATCAAGGAAATACAAGTGAGGCTGTTGGTACTGCTTTACAATGAGAATAATAATCTTATAATTTACCGCCATCTAGTGTAATACTTGTGTTATGGAACATACAAAACCTGGTTGAAAGTTTTTCGAAATTATGGGAAAAATGTCATTCTAAACACTAATACAACTAAATATTTTTTATTTTCCTGACCTACATACAGAACCCCCAACCCCCCTTTTGCTTTCCGTAATTTTCATGTTCTCAACACATAAAAGATTTATACCACCTCTTACAATACTACATTACCCATGATGCACACAAACCGGTTGAATTTGCTTCTGATGTTTTAAAGGTATAGTTCACCCAAAAATGAAAATTTTATTTTGATTTTTCTTTAGCTCCAACCGTTGCAGTCTGTCAGTCTTATAATGTAAGTGATGGGAATCACAGCTAAAACATACAATAATAATAATAATAATAATAATAAAAACATACATAAACAAAACCAAATTAAACCCTGCAGCTCGTGAAAGATACATTTATGTGTAAAGACACAAAACGATTGGTCTGTGCAAGAAACTGAACAGTATTTATATATATTTTTTTTACCTCTGATTCACGCAATGTCCGGCCTGTTAGAACTCTACTGAGCACATCCTCTTGTGCGTTCTCAGCAGCAGGTGCGAGGTGTCTTCTTCTTCTTGCTTTATGGTGGATTGCTGACTTATAAGTGCATTACCGTTACCTATCTCTCAAATGGACCATTGACACTCTATTTACAATTCTTTTGTGTCTTTAAACATCAGTGTCAGTGATGCGCGGGTTGATCCAAAATGAGGTTACCCGCAGTTACGAGTCATCCAAAAATATTTTTAATGATATTCGAGTTGCGGGTCGTTTGAAATAAAGATGCCAATTAAACCTTTGTAATTTATATAGTACTAGATACAATTTTGAAATACATAGGCCTACACTTTATTGGCTGAATAACTGGCGCGATTATAGAGTGACCACCTGTCCCGCTTTACGTTGTACTGTACAGCAATTTTACCCTTTGGCAAATTGAGCATCTGTCCCACTTTTTCATTCGACCCTGCCTAATAAATACACGGATATGTCCATAGGAGTACTATTAACTTATGTCCAATGGTTCAGAGGAGAGCAATAAAAGCATTAGTAGATAGGCTGAGTCGTACGTCAATCAAACTGTTGACTGGTGCATGAAAGCCTCCTCAGTCCTCAACATTGTCAACAAACTCAAATTGGAGAGCGTGCCCACGCTGTTTGGTCAGGTTAAGCAGCCATGGCCACGAAAAAGAGAAGATGCACTTTTAATAGCGAATGGACCGCAAAATACTCTTGGTTAAGACCTGTAGATGGCGAAGCAGAGAGAGCTTTTTGTATTTTATTCAAAAGCAGTTTTTCTGTGGGACATGGTGGAGAATATGACGTGAGCGACATGGTGCATGTTATGGGATTAGAATAAAATAAAATAACATTTTAAATAAAATATTTAAAAACACGTGTAAAATAATAACGCACAAAACCGAAAAACAAAAATCGAATTTTTTAAAATAACAAACAGCGCAGTCATGGATTACACAAAACTGAAACATGAATTAAAATTTTTCCAAATCGCAAACAAAATCAGGTTTCCTGCTCATATGTTATTTTTGTGTGTGCTTGTGGTCTTTTCCCCTTTGCCCTTGTTTCCACGTTCTGCGCTTGCGTTTCTAAAAGATGCAGTTTGAGTTTCATGTAAATCAGGGTAGGCTTCAGCGTCACCATTGGCCAGCAAGTTCTATATTGACAGCTGCGCCTCTAGCCAATCAGTTCAAGGGGGAGTTGACTTCACTCCAATGCAACTCGTGGCTGCTGTGGCAGGTGTGTGAAGATGGATAACCAGCATCAGCAGACAAAACCCGGATGATCTCAGGTAATTAGCATTAGCAATTAAAATATTTTGTTAGTGGGTGACAGAAACATTCCCTTTGTGTATTATGATATTTTCTGCAAGCACTATGTAGTCCGAGTAGGCCGATATCTTGTTAAACACGTGTCTTGTTAGTTTGGTTTATTTACCAATACTTTATATTTTAGGCAGTTGGGCTGCACGATAAATCACACGCGATATTTAATTTATCTTGTCAGTAAAGCCGGTTGTGTAATCAGTGGTAAATCTCCATCACCTGCGCGCTTTCACAAGGACCAGCATTAGTGGACCAGCTGCACAGAATGATCACTGTAGGACATCAAAGTACCGCGCAAGCAATAAGAGAGCACACGGATCCAATGCAATCGGATCGCTCGCGCGATACTTTGATGTCATACAGAGTATGGAAGGCCAAGAGGGTCAAATACACGTGAATTTTAACGACCCTCTTGGACTTCCATGAGTGATCATTCTGTGCATCTGCTTCAAGTCAAACGCTAATGCTGCTCCTTGTGAAAGCGCGCAGGTGATGGAGATTTACCGCTGATTACACAACCAGCTTTACTGACAAGATGCGCATTAAATATCACACAAAGGGAATGTTTCTGTCACCCAATTACCTGAGATCGTCCGGGATTTGCCTGCTGACGCTGGCTATCCATCTTCACACTAGAAGCAGACATTGATTGTAAACAAAATCACTATCACTGGATGGGGATGGGACGGGAAAAAATGTTGGTGGGACCTGGAATCGTAATAACACGTTGATCCCCAACTTTCTACACAAATATAGCCTACCTTTTAAATAAATAAAGTATAAACTGTAGGCTTATATTTTAATTTTGAACTCAATTGTACTCGCCCTGTGTCTTTATGCAGTCCTCCTGTTTGCTTTGGTGTGGCTGATAAAGGACAGATCATTAACGGCTGGTCTATGTGGTATTACAGTAGCCTATATCGGGCAGTACATCCAAAAGCCCACCTATCATTCATAGATCTCAAATATAGCTTGTCATCAAAAATATGTATGTAGTAATAACTTTATATGGCCGCTCAATCTAATGTTGACCTACAGAAATGTGCGTTATTGAAGTGTGTGTGGACACTGAACAGCAGGACAGATGGAGGCACCAGTGCTCTCACTTGCTCTTAAAATGTGAACTTTAGCGAGAAACTCCATGTTTGAAAAATAAATCTATAGAGAGTGCCACTCTCAGAGTGCAATGTCTATGCTCAAATGAAAAAATAAAATAAAATAGAAAACGTGTGAAATGCACAATGTGCATTGTTTAAGATTGCTTTCAGTTCAATAAAATAACAAAAAAAAATATTTAACTGAAGTGGGCATGCTGTGATCTGTGCTCTATTTTTTCACAGTAACTTACAGATTCCGGCTGAAAAAAAATTAATAAATACAACATGGGGGAGGGAGAGATCGTGAGTCATTCCGGGAAATGGGACGGGATTTTCCCCCAGTTTTTTTCGTGGGATTGGGACGGGATGGGATCTTTTTTGCGGGAGGGGGACGGGAGAGATTTGAAAATCCACTCTTTTTTTTTTTTTTTTTTTGAAAATACACTCACGTGTCACTATCACCCTCTACTTCACACACACACACCTGCCACAGCATCCACGAGTCGCATACATACAGTCGGCATCTAGTCATAGCTGGGGGCGTGGCGAGGGCGGAGTCGGCGTGGGGGAAAACACTGCGAACATCGTGTGTATTTGAATGACAAAAATGCACATATTGAGCACTCATTCCCAGAGACACGTAGAACAATTGTAGTTTCTTTTAACTTTAATATTAATATACACTAGTCCATATCGATATTTGATTCATTTTACAGCCCTAATGTAGATGTATTCATTCAAAAATAGCCAAAATCCTTGACTTTCTGCTTTATACAGTAAGTTCTGTTTTTGACTGGATTCCGCGATTCAATCATTTTGCAAACACAGACGGGGTGAATTTATGAATGAAAGTGTAAAAGTTCTGACATAAAACAAAGTTGTTACATGTCCACACGCTTTTTTAAGTGGGTTTATGTTCGACACTAGGCTAACATTACATAGTTTTGCTTCGGGTAGAATGATAAGGCTAATTATATATGCATTCCACTTTCTGAAACAACCTTACACAGTTTTGATAACGTTAATAATGAACACGATGTTAATATAGCCTGCCTGTGATGAAATGCCGACTGCACACATACACATGCTTAGTCTTGGGATTCCACAACTTCCCTTGATCATCCTCACAACTTATTGCTTGTAGCCATTTTGTCATCCTTTCCGGCTCTGTATGTTTATTAGGAAGGATGTAGAACTTCAATTCATAATTTGTTAGTTTATTGGAGGTACAGAAAACGACACAGCAACTCTTCGGCGTGGTTGTCCCGTGTATTTCAATTGGTGCCAAGGCAATGTTTTCCCCCACGGGCTAAATTCACATCACGTGACGGGGCGTTCCCGGGGGCGTTCCCAGACCAACCGTCTGTATCTATTGGAGTGACGTCAACTCCCCATTGGACTGATTGGCTAGAGGCGCAGCTGACAATCTAGAACTTGCGGGCCAATGGCGATGCTGAAGCCTGCCCTGATTTACATGAAACTCAAACTGCAACTTTTAGAAATGCAAGCACAGAACGTGGAAACAAGAGCAAAGGGGAAAAAACCACAAGCACACAAAAAAATTACATATGAGCAGGAAACCTGATTTTGTTTGAGATTTGGAAAATTTTGAATTCATGTTTCAGTTTTGTGCAATAGAATTTTAAATGCGTTTACATTTTTGATTTACGCTTATTATTTTTTCGATCCATGACTCCGCTTTTTGTTATTAAAAAAAAACTGCATTTGTTTTTCGGTTTTGTGCATTATTATTTTGCACGTGTTTTTAAATATTTGATCTTTGCTTGTTATTTTTCGCTCTGTGACTGCAATACATTTAGCGGGATTATAATCCCATAGCATGTGAGTAATTTACCACAGAAAAAAAGCACATAATCAAGAAACATGCAAATCAGTGCAATCGTTTTTCAATAAACCAAATGACCCACAGGCTGACAAAGTTTCGGCAGCAGAAGTGACGAGCATTTATCATGCTGTACATCACACACATTCATATCGCTCTACCGACTGCAGTAAGTTAGCAACAGTAACTTTTCCAGATTCTGAAATAGCTAAGAAAAAAGCTGTAGAAACTTTGGGTGATATTTTGGGTCAGGTAGTGTCTTAATCTTTTAGTCGGTGAGTTTAAAAAGAAATATAGGCTCTATATTACAGAAAGCTTGAAATGTCTACTTTTAAACGAAAATATTCAAACCAAAATGAATAGGCTACTCTCTGATTATGTAATCCATATGAAATGTGCATTTCTCTCTGGCGTTCATGGCGAGTCCGCACCGACAACTTCATTTTAGCGACACAGAAAACACCAGTTTATTAAGTCAAGTCAAGTCAAGTCACCTTTATTTATATAGCGCTTTAAACAAAATACATTGCGTCAAAGCAACTGAACAACATTCATTAGGAAAACAGTGTGTCAATAATGGAAAATAATTGTTAAAGGCAGTTCATCATTGAATTCAGTGATGTCATCTCTGTTCAGTTAAATAGTGTCTGTGCATTTATTTGCAATCAAGTCAACGATATCGCTGTAGATGAAGTGACCCCAACTGAGCAAGCCAGAGGCGATAGCGGCAAGGAACCGAAACTCCATCGGTGACAGAATGGAGAAAAAAACCTTGGGAGAAACCAGGCTCAGTTGGGGGACCAGTTCTCCTATGACCAGACGAAACCAGTAGTTCAAATCAAGGCTGCAGCAAAGTCAGAAGAATCATGTGCAGAAGAATCATCGTTTCCTGTGGTCTTTTCCTGGTGGTTATCAGACAAGGTCTTTACAGGGGATCTGTATCTGGGGCTCTAGTTGTCCTGGTCTCCGCTATCTTTCAGGGCAGTAGAGGTCCTTTCTAGGTGCTGATCCACCATCTGGTCTGGATACGTACTTGATCCGGGTGACTGCAGTGACCCTCTGATCTGGATACAGACTGGATCTGGTGGCTACAGTGACCTCGGAATAAGAGAGAAACAGACAAATATTAGCGTAGATGCCATTCTTCTTATGATGTAGCAAGTATATAGAGTGTTATGTGAAGTGTTCCCGGTTCCGGTTTACCTAATTAATGCAGCCTAAAAATCCTTTAACGGATTTGGGTATTAAAAGCATATTAGTATGTTATGTGTAAGACAGGTTAAAGAGATGGGTCTTTAATCTAGATTTAAACTGCAAGAGTGTGTCTGCCTCCCGAACAATGTTAGTTAGGTTATTCCAGAGTTTAGGCGCCAAATAGGAAAAGGATCTGCCGCCCACAGTTGATTTTGATATTCTAGGTATTATCAAATTGCTTGAGTTTTGAGAACGTAGCGGACGTAGAGGATTATAATGTAAAAGGAGCTCATTCAAATACTGAGGTGCTAAACCATTCAGGGCTTTATAAGTAATAAGCAATATTTTTAAATCTATATAATGTTTGATAGGGAGCCAGTGCAGTTATGACAGGACCGGGCTAATATGGTCATACTTCCTGGTTCTAGTAAGAACTCTTGCTGCTGCATTTTGGACTAGCTGTAGTTTGTTTACTAAGCGTGCAGAACAACCACCCAATAAAGCATTACTATAATCTAACCTTGAGGTCATAAATGCATGGATTAACATTTCGGCATTTGACATTGAGAGCATAGGCCTTAATTTTGATATATTTTTGCGATGGAAAAATGCAGTTTTACAAATGCTAGAAACGTTGCTTTCTAAGGAAAGATTGCGATCAAATAGCACACCTAGTTTCCTAACTGATGACGAAGAATTGACAGAGCAACCATCAAGTCTTAGACAGTGTTCTAGGTTATTACAAGCAGAGTTTTTAGGTCCTATAATTAACACCTCTGTTTTTTCTGAATTTAGCAGTAAGAAATTACTCGTCATCCAGTTTTTTATATCGACTATGCATTCCATTAGTTTCTCAAATTGGTGTGTTTCACCGGGCCGCAAAGAAATATAGAGCTGAGTATCATCAGCATAACAGTGAAAGCTAACACCATGTTTCCTGATGATATCTCCCAAGGGTAACATAAAAATCGTGAAGAGTAGCGGCCCTAGTACTGAGCCTTGAGGTACTCCATACTGCACTTGTGATCGATATGATACATCTTCATTCACTGCTACGAACTGATGGCGGTCATATAAGTACGATTTAAACCATGCTAATGCACTTCCATTAATGCCAACAAAGTGTTCAAGTCTATGCAAAAGATTGTTGTGGTCAATTGTGTCCAACGCAGCACAAAGATCCAATAAAACAATAGAGAAATACACCCACAATCAGACGATAAGAGCAGATCATTTGTTACTCTAAGGAGAGCAGTCTCAGTACTATGATACGGTCTAAATTTTTTGATGAGAGGCTTAATAACAGCCAGTTTGAAGGTTTTGGGGACATATCCTAATGACAATGAGGAATTAAAAATAGTCAGAAGAGGATCTATGACTTCTGGAAGCACCTCTTTTAGAAGCTTAGATGGTAAAGGGTCTAACATGCTGTTGGTTTAGATGATTTAACAAGTTAATACAATTCTTCCTCTCCTATGGTAGAGAATGAGTGGAAATGTTCCTCAGGGGGTCTATAGTGCACTGTCTGATGCGATACTGTAGCTGACGGCTTAATGGTTGCAATTTTATCTCTAGCTGACGGCTTAATGGTTGCAATTTTATCTCTAATAGTATCGATTTTAGAAGTAAAGTAGTTCATAAAGTCATTACTGCTGTGGTGTTGGGAAATGTCAAAACTTGTTGAGGCTTCATTTTTCGTTAATTTAGCCACTGTATTGAATAAATACCAGAGGTTAGGTTTTTTTTTTCTTCTATCTTCTAAAAGAGAAGAAAAGTAATCGGATCTAGCAGTTTTTAATGCTTTTTTGTAGGATAGGTTACTTTCACGCCAAGCAATACGAAAAACCTCTAGTTTTGTTTTCCTCCAGCTGTGCTCCATTTTTCTGTTTGTTCTCTTTAGGGTGCGAGTATGCTCAATATACCATGGTGTCAAACTGTTTTCCTTAACCTTCCTTAAGCGTAAAGGAGCAACTGTATTTAAAGTGCTAGAAAAAAGAGAGTCCATAGTTTCTGTTACATCATCAAGTTGTTCTGAGGTTTTGGGAATGAATTTGGATACATCAGGAAGATAACTTAAAAAGCAGTATTTTGTGGTAGAAGTGGTAGAACTATAAACAATAAATGCAAGTATTCTTCCATACTTGTAACAAGAAGTAGAATTTACAATTTTGGCCATATGAAGTTTGCACAAAACTAAATAATGATCTGAGATATCATCACTTGGCTGCATAATTTCAACACTATCAACATCAATTCCATGTGACAGTATTAAATCTAGAGGGAAGTCGTGGCCTGGTGGTTAGAGAATCTGACTCCCAATCGAAGGGTTGTGGGTTCGAGTCTCGGGCCGGCAGGAATTGTGGGTGGGGGGAGTGCATGTACAGTTCTCTCACCACCCTCAATACCACGACTTAGGTGCCCTTGAGCAAGGCATCGAACCCCCAACTGCTCCCCGGGCGCCGCAGCATAAATGGCTGCCATTTATGCCATCACAGTGTGTGTGTGTGTGTGTGTGTGTGTGTGTGTGTGTGTGTGTGTGTGTGTGTGTGTGTGTGTGCGCGCGCACACACACACACACACACTTCGGATGGGTTAAATGCAGAGCACAAATTCTGAGTATGGGTCACCATACTTGGCCGAATGTCACTTCACTCACTTTAGAGTATGATTTCGATTAGAGTAGGTCTTGAGTTCAGAATGTCTATAAATGCTGATCCCAATACATTTTTTTATTATTCAATATAAATATTTTATTATTTATTATCAACATGGATATTAAAATCACCAACTATTAAAACTTTATCTGCAAGCCAGAACTAATTCGGATGTAAAATCACCAACCTCTTTAATAAAGTCTGTATGGTGCCCTGGTGGCCTGTATACAGTAGCCAGTACAAACATAACAGGGGATTTATCATTAACATTTGTTTCTCTGGATAATGTTATATGAAGCACCATTACTTCAAACGAGTTATACTTGAAGCCTGCCCTCTGAGAAATCCTGAAAACGTTGTTATAAATTGAAGCAACACCTCCCACTTTGCCTTTTAGACGCAGCTCATGTTTATAACAGTAATCTTGGGGGGTGGACTCATTTAAAATAATGTAATCATCAGGTTTTAGCCAGGTTTCTGTCAAACAGAGAACATCTATATTATGATCAGTGATCATATTATTTACAAAAAGTGTTTTCGTAGAAAGGGATCTGATATTCAATAAGCCAAGCTTTATCATTTGTTTATCCATATTGCATCTGTTTTTTATTTGTTGAACCTCAATTAAATTGTTAATCTTAACTTGGTTTGGATGTTTTTTGTATTTTCTAGTTCTCGGAACAGACACAGTCTCTATAGTGTGATATCTAGGTGAAAGAGTCTCTATGTGCTGAGAATTAACTGACCTCTGTGACGGGAGGCAGCTAGCAAGCGGTCGGTTTAGCCAGTCTGTCTGCTTCCTGACCTGGGCCCCAGTTAGTCAAGTATAAACACTAAGACTATTTGCCATATTTCTAGAGAGAAGAGTGGCGCCACCCCAGGAGGGATGAAGACCATCTCTTTTCAACAGGTCAGGTCTGCCCCAAAAGCTCGGCCAATTGTCTATGAAACCTATGTTATTCTGTGGGCACCACTTAGACATCCAGCCATTGAGTGATGACAAACTGCTATGCATCTCGTCACCATGGTAAGCAGGGAGGGGACCAGAGCATATTACAGTGTCTGACATCATACTTGCAAGTTCACACACCTCTTTAATGTTATTTTTAGTGATCTCCGACTGGCGAAGTCGAACATCATTAGCGCCGTTTATTACTAAACAATTAAATGTCTCCTTGCTAATTTATACACATTCATAATCATTACTTTAACCGGTTCTTTGTGGCAAGCTTTATGTGTGCGGTCATAACACTTATTATTATCCTGTAGGCTATCCTATCTAAGTAATTAAATTAATATAAAGGGGCAACGGATTTACTACTTTAAAAAAATGCGGGTCAGGAAGCGGGTCGGGTACAATATTTTCTTTTTCTTTTTTGCGGTCCGAGTTGCGGGCGGGTTAGTTGAAAACATCGGTCGGGTGTGGGTTGTTTATACACTGACCCGCGCATCACTGATCAGTGTATCATTAAGACCTGCAGGGTTTAATTTGGTTTTGTTGGTGTATGTTTTTTTTTTGTTTGTTTTATTGTATGTTTTATCAAGCAGCAGTGTTACTTCAATTTGTCAGGTATTGTTTCAGAAAGCTCTTGTTAAGTGATATTCTTTTTTCTGTGATTAGGATCTGCTAAAACGAATATTTTCCACAATCAAACAACCCTAAAATTGTAATTGTAAAAATTATAGCAGATGCTTTTATTCTGTTGTAAATGTCCATCAAATCAATAGTATGCCTTGTTACATGACATCACAACACTGTATTGGAAACTATGTGTACAATATATGCCTATAGGACTGTTCCGCTGCTATAGTGTAACAGAAAGCTTGAATCAGTTTTTTTGTATTTCACAGGTATTGAGAATTGATGTTTTTGTAAGAAAATTCTCATTTACTCACCATCATATTTAAAACCAGTCATACAGGTTTGTAATGACTTAAGTATAAACTATGATAGAATCTTTATTTTTAGGTTAACTATCCCTTTAAGAATAGATATTGGTTGTTGTTTTTTTAATCTCGGGAGTCATATCACTTCCAAACATTGCATTTATTTTTTTATTTATTATTATCGCATATTATTCCTTTAAAATTTTCTCAATATGTCTAGGCATGGCAAATTTTTCAAGTCATCAACGCCAGCTGCTACTTCAACCATGTGCAGTACACCTAAAACGGTCTACTTTCTGCTCACACGTTAAAAAAAGATTTTAACAGAAGTCTGTGTGCATAATAGTGTTGTGAAGATGTACCAGATTGTATCATCAGCTGTTGGAGATTTTGGCATTGGTGCTATGAGCCGTTACTCACCACCTAAGCAGAAGAGAGTTTGTAGACCAATGCGCCCAGTGATAATAGCTAGAGTGCTTGGAGTCATACTGGTTCTTTCTGCGATCGTAGCATGGTGCTACTCCGCTTCTCTCCACAAGGCCAACCTTCTGACAACAGAAAGACTGATCTTAACAAAGATGGTTTTGTCATCTGAAACCAAGCTGGGGTTGTAATTTTCAAAATGGCATTTAGGTATTTTGTTTAAATACAGTTGTATTTAGTTTAAATAGCGTATTTAAACGTGTAATTACATAATTATGATTAGAAGTCACATTGTTTTTAATTGTGCATTTTAGGTCTGGAACCCTTGATCTCATGTTCAGAAGAGGGACAGATTCTCAGATGTGGCAAATCCATAGCTGGAAATATACATTTCTTTATAGAAATGGGAATGCCTAAAGACACAGCTGAGTGCTATCGTGTGTGCTGGGACGAGCTGGAGGATCATCGGTGGGTAGATCAATGTCAGTGGATCACATTGGTATGGTGGTGCGGAGATTGGTTCCAGGCAGCATTGGCCAACAGTATTAAAAGGACAGCAAGAACCCAAACCTTTCACTATAGGCGATATACATTCGAATTATTAGGCATTTGGTGGCATCTTAGAGCGCTACTGGCTTTCTTCCAATACTATACAGCCTTAAAAATGAATGATTCTGTTACTCTTCACCTTGAAACGAACAGAACTCTGTAGTTCCAAGCTTGATAAGATGACACAGCACTTATAGGCCAGATCCTGGTAATCCTCATCATGTGACAATTAGCTGTCCTGTATGTGTAGGGCATGACGTCACCTCTATACATAGATATATGGTACTTTGATATTTCAACAAGCCGAATAAGGTTCCCTCGGAAGCTGTTTTCAGACAACCAATGTGGTCTACAAAAGCTAAAGTAAACGAAGAAAGAATTTTGAAATATGCATCTGATATTCAAATAAATGGCTTCAACTGCAGTCACCTGGAGCTGTACCACAGATACACTAGTGGCTACGGGGAGCTTGAGTTAGATCCCAAGTTTCAGCATGCAATTAAACTTAACTACCAGCAGATGGCACTTCTGCCACATATCAACACGCCAAATCTAATATTTTCATGCAATTGCCCATCCTCCATAGATTTTTTTTTTTAATTGTACTGCAGCTTAAAAATAACACAATAGCTTTTGTTGAGTTTGAGTTTTGTTTAAAAAATGTCTTGGCTGAGGTTATGCTGTTTAATGCCCCCCTTTTATTTTTTGATTGTTTGAATGAGGGAAGTCCATACAGAGGAGAAGGTTTTAATACATATGGCAGATGAAGAAGGAAAGGAACCCCCCCCCCCTTTTTTTTAAATATTCAATCCCTCTATTGTGTGTGATGCAGCATGGAATGTAAGAATTTAAGATTTTAAGAATTTTCTCCCATGTTTCCTCCAAATTTCTTTTTGTAGATTTTGTCTTGTGTTAATAAAAATTTTTAAATAATCAATCAGTCTCTTGTCACTGTCATGTGCCACTGTGCTGTGGAGGCTTCTGTCACCAAAACATATTTCTTGTACGTGTAAATACCTGGCAATACAGCTCTTTCTGATTCTGACAGCTTCTCTTTGCCCAAGCTGATAAAACATCTAGGATAGTATGGCCACTGCTCCATTCCTGCTAGAGAACAAAGAGAAAACTGTCCAATCTCATCTAGTTTCACAAAGCAGAAACAAAAGGACACAAAACAAGAGATTGGACCAACCCCAACACGGCTGCAAATATTTCAGCTTCCTGGTGCCAAGTGTACAGTTCACTGTCCGGTCACATGAATCTGTCAGTTTAGCACGTCTAAAGCAGCAATCAGCACCTCGATCCTGTGTGGATGCCACAGCTCGAGGCCCCAAGCATTGCCTGGCTCATTATTCCCAGAGGAAGGTCACGGCCCTGCCCGTCAGACCGGAACCTGCCCACTAATTAAGCACGCTGTTTTGGCACTGGACATGTCATGTCTGTGGGACGCTTTTTTGGGGATTAAGGCTGCTCATGTTCACTTTTCATAAATGGACAGCTGAGCAGATTTACACCAGTGCCTTCCTCTCTTAAAACGAATTAAGGCATAAACCCCTGGAATGCATTAACCAAGTAGAGATTGGATGGATGATGTCGATTGCTTTAAACACTGTCATACTGAAAAGACAGTGTAGTAGTGCTGATCTGATGACGACGCTCCTCCACAAAGGGGAGAAACACGAGGGAAGAGATGTTTCTCTTGTTTGAGGCACACAGTGTCTGGTGTGGTGTGCCCCTTGAATCCCCTAGCATCTGGAAATGTATCCTGTTATTGATTCCATCTCCACTCTCTCTCTCTCTCTGCATCTGCGCACAAGAGAGACGTGCCAGTTATGTAGGCCCACAAGTTTGACCTAGTTAGTACAGTGCAGGATACAGAGCTTTTGCAACAAAATAATACATTTTAAGACTGCAGTGCGAACATTCATAGGGATATTGCTTGCCACAATGTGTCATATTCATATGTAGACAAGAATGCTATATTAAACTGTTGAACTGTTGTTCCAAATATGTATTTGACTTTCTGTCTTCTGTGGACGATATTTTGAAGAAAACAGTTTTTGTCCATTCAATGAAAGTCTGTGGTTCAAACAATTTAGAATGACATGAAGGTGACTAATTGATGACATAATTGCTATTTTTGGATGAATCATTAATATGTCAGTGTTATTTTACTATCATTTGTATATTTCTATTCATATTTTGAATTGGCTTTGTTTAGAAATTTTCAAGTTTATATTTAATATCAGTTTAATTTTTTTCTTCATAATTCTGCTGATGTGTTTTGTCATTTTTATTAATTTTTTGTTATTTTTAATAATATTCATTTTTAGGGTTAACTGATTTTTTAAATGTCAGTTTTATTTTTTATTTTCACTCATAAATTTGAGTACTTCAGCTAATTATTAAACTGCGTTTCTAAATTTAGTTTGGTTTAGTTTAGTTTAGTTTTAGTTTGGCTTTCAATTAACAAAAATGCTTTTAGTAGTTTTACTTAATGATTATAACCCTGGTGCAGGCTAAGCATACCAAATAAAACTGAATGCAGAATGGCTATTGCGAATATATGTCTAATATATGTTTAAGCCTTTTGTTTCCAGGTCATCTTCTGAATTGGGTCAGAACTGTACAAAGGTCAGTTTGGTATAGTTTGTAGAAAACTTAGGTAAGCCTTGTCTCTTGC
The DNA here is from genome assembly GCF_963082965.1 of Carassius carassius. Taxonomy (NCBI): domain Eukaryota; kingdom Metazoa; phylum Chordata; class Actinopteri; order Cypriniformes; family Cyprinidae; genus Carassius; species Carassius carassius. The sequence goes on from NC_081758.1 coordinate 16,501,294, forward strand.
GAATCTCTGGTCTGATCTTGTTTCCCAAAAACAAATCTCTGCCAACTTTTGTCAGAAATCTCATAATGTAATTTGTTTTCAATTTGTTTTATTTATTTATTTATTTTTTTATTTTTATTGTAGAGACCGACCCTAGAGATGTTACCCAATGATATCTATTTCTAGCAAGGTTAAGACTAGAGGCTGTCTTACACTTGCCCTTGTGTTCTCATGGTTTTATATTCCCATTCCCATTATGTAAACAGTGATCATGTTTCACCAACTTTCCTATATATCTTCACTGATTAAATGTGATGCGATATATATACTGTATATATATTATTATTTTTTTTTTGCTAATACATATTAGGCACATCTCATCTGGCCCTGAATATCTCTTTCTCAGTCCTCTTTCTGTCACGTTCGGTGTTACAAGAAACACGGAGAGATCCAAGTGCAGGTAAGATATTTATTAAGGGGCAATCCAAAAGGGTAAACAGTCCAGGCAGGGTCAAAACCAGAGAATCCAAATAAACAAGAACGGACAAAACACAAGGCAGGATCAAGACTACGGAATGACAAGACATTAGACAAGGACTCCGTGACACATACTAAGACAGACCGGGTATAAATACACAGAAGGTGAATGAGGGAACTGGAGACAGGTGGAGAACAATCAATTACAAACAAGGAGGAAGGTGACCAAATAAGGGAACAGGAAGTGATAAGGTGACAGACACCGTGAGAAAGGAGGACATCTAGTGGAAACCCAGGGAACACAACCCAGACACTGTGACAGTACCCCCCCTCTACGGAGCGGCTCCCAGACGCTCCACGACAGACACAAAACAGGGAGACCAGGAGGGAGGAGGTTCAGGGGGAGGGACGGAGGGCCAGTCTAACAGAGAGGAACAGGGACAGGGGTGAACACAAAAACAAAAAGGCAAAAAAAACAACATGAAGCCCCCCAGGGCGGAGCAGAAGACCACCACAGCCGTGTGGTCAAGGCGGAAGCACCCCAGGGTGGAGCAGAAGACCACCACAACCGTGTGGTCAGGACGGAAGCCCCCCAGGGCGGAGCAGAAGACCACCACAACCGTGTGGTCAGGACGGAAGCCCCCCAGGGCGGAACAGAAGACCACCACGTCCTTGTGGACGAAGCCAGAGTCCTCCAGGGCAGAGCGGAAGACCCCCACAGCCGTGTGGTCAGGGCAGAAGGCCCACAGGGTGGAGCAGAAGACCACCACAGCCATGTGGTCAGGACCAGAGCCCCCCAAGGAGGAGCAGACCTCCGTGCGGCTGGACCAACGGGACGACGAAACTCTGGTAATTCCCTGGTGTCCTTACTGGACTCCAGAAGATCGGTGCTGGCCTGACACTGCTCATGAAGATCAGAGGTGACTTGCCTGTGTTCATGAAGATCAGAGGTGACTTGACTCAGTCCTTGAAGATCAGAGGTGACTTGACTCAGTCCTTGAAGATCACCGGTGACTTGACTCAGTCCTTGAAGATCACCGGTGACTTGACTCAGTCCTTGAAGATCACCGGTGACTTGACTGGACTCTGAAAGGTCAACGGTGACTAGCCCTGACTCTGGAGGATCAGCGGTGACTAGCCCTGACTCTGGAGGATCAGCGGTGACTAGCCCTGACTCTGGAGGATCAGCGGTGACTAGCCCTGACTCTGGAGGATCAGCGGTGACTAGCCCTGACTCTGGAGGATCAGCGGTGACTAGCCCTGACTCTGGAGGATCAGCGGTGACTAGCCCTGACTCTGGAGGATCAGCGGTGACTAGCCCTGACTCTGGAGGATCAGCGGTGACTAGCCCTGACTCTGGAGAGTTCACTGGCACCTGACTCGACTCTGGAGAGTTCACTGGCACCTGACTCGACTCTGGAGAGTTCACTGGCACCTGACTCGACTCCGGAGAGTTCACTGGCACCTGACCTGACTCCAGAGGGTCAACTGGCACCTGAATCGACTCCGGAGGGTCAGCTGAGACTCTCATCCTGTGCAGCGGCGCTGGGCAAGCAGCCATCTTAGGCCATGACTCTGGACAGGCAGCCATCTTGTACTGTGGTGCTGGGCTGGCGGCCATCTGGGGTTATGGCGCTGGACTGGCGGCCATCTTGTACTGTGGCGCTGGACCGGTGGCCAATTTGGGCATTGACGCTGGGTTAGCGGCCATCTTGTGCAGTGGCGCTGGACTGATGGCCATCTTGTGCTGTGGCGCTGGACTGACGGCCATCTGGTGCTGTGGCGCTAGGCTGACGGCCATCTTGGGTTGTGGAGCTGAACCGGTGGCCAATTTGGGCATTGGCGCTGGGCTGGCGGCCATCTTGGGCTGTGGCGCTGGAACGGTGGCCAATTTGGGCATTGGCGCTGGGTTAGCGGCCATCTTGTGCTGTGGCGCTTGGTTGGTAGCCATCCTGGGCAGTGGTACTGGACTGGCGGCCATCTTGGGTTGTGGCGCTTGGCTGGTTGCCATTCTGGGCAGTGGTGCTGGGCTGACGACCACCCCGCCGGAAAAGACAGAAGTGGCTGGGGCATCCCACCGAAGCCGATGCTGCGGGTAGCGCACAAATTCCCAGAATTCCAGTGTCTCTAACCGCGCCATCTCCTCCTGAGACACTGGATCATCCAGCCCGCCATTAAAATAGTCCTTGAGGGCCGCATCGTTGTAGCCCATGCCCTCGGCCAGGGACCAGAACACCTGAGCCAGGGCCCCCACTTCATTGCCCTCTTGGCGGAGGGCGATCAACCGAAGGTACTTGGTTCGCCGCTCCGCCATCTTGGCTGGGGAACGGAAAAACGACATACCGCTGGATCTTGTGTTGACGGAGTCCTTCTGTCACGTTCGGTGTTACAAGAAACACGGAGAGATCCAAGTGCAGGTAAGATATTTATTAAGGGGCAATCCAAAAGGGTAAACAGTCCAGGCAGGGTCAAAACCAGAGAATCCAAATAAACAAGAATGGACAAAACACAAGGCAGGATCAAGACTACGGAATGACAAGACATTAGACAAGGACTCCGTGACACATACTAAGACAGACCGGGTATAAATACACAGAAGGTGAATGAGGGAACTGGAGACAGGTGGAGAACAATCAATTACAAACAAGGAGGAAGGTGACCAAATAAGGGAACAGGAAGTGATAAGGTGACAGACACCGTGAGAAAGGAGGACACCTAGTGGAAACCCAGGGAACACAACCCAGACACTGTGACACTTTCAGTATTTTATTTCAGCACCATTCATATAGCACAGACAACAGTTAACTGAAGTTGGCAGAGATCTTTATCCCAGTCTTCATGGTTTCTTCATCACTCTTAGCATGGAGTCAGGTGTGGTACATGAAAAACCTGGAAACCAGTTGTTGACTAAGGCAGCTGTGTCTGCAGTTGTGGCCTCTACCCGACTCCCACCGTGACTTAGCATGGATTAGCTGGAACGGTCTTTCCCACAGCTCACATGCCGTGCACAGCCCGGGCCAGATGTGGCTGTGAAAATCATTCATCACATTTTGTGTTGTCGTTTTCTCGTTTTCAGCCATTTCTTCTTTTTTTTCGGAGGGCGTCTGACGTGAAGAACAAAAAAGCTGATCACTTTCCCCTTCGTCCTCATTTAATTATTTATTTGTTTTCCTCGATGATGATGTTTGATAGGCTGTCAGTCCAATGGAAAATAGGAATGAGATTTGGAATTGGAGTTGGGGGATGGATGACTGAAAGGAAGAGAGAGGAAGGCAGAGCGCTGAGGTCATCACAGGATGTTCGACACATAAATTATCATTAAACTGTAACTGACTCCACGAGCCCACCCCTAATGTCTCTCTTTTTTCCTCTCTTCTCTTGGTGTTTTTCTGTTTATGAAACAAATTTAATAGAGTGCTGGTGCTTTGGGCTTTTTTTATTCCACATTTATCAGATGCATTTTGGGCCCCAAATTAAATAATGAACTGCGACAGGTTACTAATATTAAAACAAATATGAGATGGTATGTTATTCTGGAGCTGACCAGCTTATCCCTCCTTAGTTATTAAGTTTAAATCAAATGAATTAAAAATTTATGCAAAAGCCTCTAGTTTTCTTTTGAGTATATATATATATATATATATATATATATATATATATATACAGACCAAAAGTTTGGACACACCTTCTCATTCAAAGAGTTTTCTTTATTTTCATGACTATGAAAATTGTAGATTCACACTAAAGGCATCAAAACTATGAATTAACACATGTGAAATTATATACATAACGAAAAAGTGTGAAACAACTGGAAATATGTCATATTCTAGGTTCTTCAAAGTAGCCACCTTTAGCTTTGATTACTGCTTTGCACACTCTTGGCATTCTCTTGATGAGCTTCAAGAGGTAGTCCCCTGAAATGGTCTTCCAACAGTCTTGAAGGAGTTCCCCGAGAGATGCTTAGCACTTGTTGGCCCTTTTGCCTTCTGTCTGCGGTCCAGCTCACCCCTAAACCATCTCGATTGGGTTCAGGTCCGGTGACTGTGGAGGCCAGGTCATCTGGTGCAGCACCCCATCACTCTCCTTCTTGGTCAAATAGCCCTTGATGCCTTCAGTGTGAATCTACAATTTTCATAGTCAGGAAAATAAAGAAAACTCTTTGAATGAGAAGGTGTGTCTAAACTTTTGGTCTGTATATATGTATATATATATATATATATATATATACACATATATACAGACCAAAAGTTTAGACACACCTTCTCATTCAAAGAGTTTTCTTGACTGGAATCAAACTGATCATGCCAATCCATTGCTCAGTGTTCGTTTTGTGTTCATAATGTCTCAGCAATCATTAAAATCAAACATCTGAGTTGCAAAATTCTAATAATCACACAGCATAAAACAGGGCTATACATATTAATGTTTTCATCCTACCATGTTGTAGTTTGTGAGTAACCTACTGGAGATTCTTTGTTTATACCTGTATTCATTATAGATTGCTATCGTTTCCAGGTTGTTTTGCTGTTTGAGAGCACGTGCCTACTGTAGCTTTTCTGCAGTCAAGATGTGGAGAAGGCCCTTGATCTCCTCATGGAGAGACTGAGGTGTGCTACTCTAGTAATGTTTGCACAGTGCAGTATCATGAATACAAATGCATTTTACTCTTCAGTCTTCTTCTCAGTAAAATGTATATTTAACAATAAAAAATAAGCTACTAACTTTAGATAAAATGAAAACAAAAAGAAAACTATGTTGCATTAATGGGATTTTCAAAGCTTTTTTTTCCCTGAGCTCTGACATAAGCTTTGACAACAGCTGTTTCAAACTCTAACTTAACCTTTCTACTAACAATGTTCATCAGTGAATAGTTTTCAAACAACTATTAAAATGTTATAAATAAAATTACTGTATTTTTGATCAAATAAATGCTGTATTGTGAGCAAAACAGTAGCATTTTCCCCTTTCCTGTTACTCCTCTTCTTTATTTTCCATTGCTCTCTCAGTAACACTGCTGCTTTGTAGGTGATGCTTTGATGCAGAAACTGCACAGGAATATGGCCATATGGTAACTACTAATGTTTTGAAGTGTGCATCTGATGGTGCTACAATCAAGGCTATAGCTACTCCTCGTTTTATCAATTAACAATTATAACAAATTACAGGTTACGCACAATCAGTGTCTCTGTGCTCATGCCCTCTTTTTGTGATTGTAGGCACTTTAACATTTTGTGTCGTCACTAATCTTCACCATTGTTAATCAGTACTGAGCAGTTTCTGAGTGGATATTTTACAGATCTGTGGTCAGGGAACAAAAGATCATCACCTCCTTTAATCCGGTAGATGGATCTCTTACAAGTCCTAACAGTATGTTTCCCAGAGTAGATGATTTGTCCTCCCTTGACTGATCTAGTATCTGTTTGTCATTCTTTATCTATCACCTCGCTCTGTATTTCAGCATTACCGTCATTGCTTTGCTGAAGCAGGAATGATGTAGAGCCCACCTCTGCCCTCAGATAATAACACGTCATGATGATTGAACATCCTGTTAAATAAAAGGCAAGGTGTTATTACACGCTCTATCATCTGCCTGCTCAGAGGGGATTTTGTATACCTGTCAGGATGAAATAATGGGATTGTTTTTAGAGACAATGCTTTCCCACACAGGTGTCTTCCTGTGTCAGTGAAGAGGACTTGTCTTTTACATGGAGAGGAGGCTCATTTCAGCTCCCTGTCTGGCCTTTCATTTTCTTTCTTCCATTTTCCACTCCAGCAAGACTCAGGAGAAGCAGACCACTCTAAAATCAAAGGGAAGGAAGAGAGAGAGCGCTTTTGAGCAATCATTCTGGGGCTTCTGTGACAGCATCGTTCTCTAGCTATTTCATGTCTGTGTGGCAGCTGTTAGCTTCATCTTAAGCACATCTGCCTTTGTTGTGCTCTTCTTCAACAGTGGGGGAAATCTTGACTACATATGACTTTGACAAGCACATATGGCTCACTGTGTTTCTGTCTAGCGACAGGTGCCATATTGCATTTCTGATCTGGTATCTTCCAAGCAGCATTTACTGTGTGTGTACTGTAATTTGTTATTGTATTGTTTTTATACATATTGTATTGTATTGTTTTTATACATTTTTTATTTCAGTGTCAGTTGTTTTAATAAGTTTTTTTTTTTTTTTTTTACAGACAAGGAAGTGAAATAATAAAGGAAGTACTTAGTTAAAATATTCATACTAACTGAGGATATTTTGTTGCAGTGTTTTTGGTGTTTTGTTTTTCTCATTTACACCCAGTATGAAATACACTGAGGTGCAAATAATGGCATCTGTTGTAAGGCTTCTTTTTCATTCCATTGCATTTCTTTTGAGTATATATATATATATATATATATATATATATATATATATATACATATATACAGACCAAAAGTTTGGACACACCTTCTCATTCAAAGAGTTTTCTTTATTTTCATGACTATGAAAATTGTAGAGTCACACTGAAGGCATCAAGGGCTATTTGACCAAGAAGGAGAGTGATGGGGTGCTGCACCAGATGACCTGGCCTCCACAGTCACCGGACCTGAACCCAATCGAGATGGTTTAGGGGTGAGCTGGACTGCAGACAGAAGGCAAAAGGGCCAACAAGTGCTAAGCATCTCTCGGGGAACTCCTTCAAGACTGTTGGAAGACCATTTCAGGTGACTACCTCTTGAAGCTCATCAAGAGAATGCCAAGAGTGTGCAAAGCAGTAATCAAAGCAAAAGGTGGCTACTTTGAAGAACCTAGAATATGACATATTTTCAGTTGTTTCACACTTTTTTGTTATGTTTATAATTCCATATATAATTCCACATGTGTTAATTCATAGTTTTGATGCCTTCAGTGTGAATCTACAATTTTCATAGTCATGAAAATAAAGAAGACTCTTTGAATGAGAAGGTGTGTCCAAACTGTATATATATTTTTTTCTTTTGTCACATGCAGTATAAACTTTCATATATCAATTAATCATTCATTCAACCAATCAATCAATAAATAATATTATTAATTATTATTGTTATACATTTCTTTGGTGCTAATCTGCAAATGAACAAGCCAAAAAGGAAATTTTAAACTTTTGTCCTAGTTTTCTTTTTTTTTTTTTATTCAGTGTCTTTATTTACTATTACAGATGTTAATCAGAACAAAAAATATATATATTTTCCATTGCCCTTGCCCTTATCTTATGGACGAAATGGCATCATAAGTGTTGATCAATGAGAGCAGTTTGTTGGACGCGCCATGGGGATTTAAAGGAAATGTGTTTAATATTGTTATGTACACGGCCATATTTGGTGTGTGGCTTTCTCAGATGCCAATAGCTTGGTCTCTCATCTCCTTTACATCTGGATTCCATCAGATTAATTTTACGCTTGTTAAAGTCACACATTTCCTCCACAAGATTTCTGATTCGTATTAAGAGGAGAAACTGGGACAAAGAAGTATATTTCTGAAACCCTGATGTTATAATCAGGGTTCAGTCGTATGTAGCGTGATTCTCATACTGCTGGCTTTATAGACTATGAACATTATCTGATGCAGAGACACTTTATTTGTGCCTTTGGTAAATTTAAACACACAATGGACTCCATTGATGGTCAAGGAAACAAAACCGATAAGCGTATACTATAATCTTTGTGATCCTCTGTTTGATCATAGTAAATTTATGCCTGTTTTTCTTAGAAGACGTTTTTTTAAAAAGCCCAGCTGCATTTCAAATGAATCTGGAAAGTGAAAAGAGATCTTTCATGGTATTCCATTCTGATTGACAAATAATAAATTGCCTTGACACACTAAGAGCCTCATCAGCCCTCGTTCAATGGCCCTTGGTTTAATTATCTGGGTCAATGACATGTTAGTTTGTCCATGATAAAGAAGGAAGATCTAGTTTGTAACACGTGCCAAGTCCTTGGAAATATTCTCTTTGTATTCATGTTGTTTCCAGTGGTTTTGACAAATGTTTGTAAACATTTGAATTCAATGGCTCACTAAATGTAATGTGGCGTTACTATTATGTAAAAATTATTAATATACATTCCTTATAGCTCAACAAGCCTTAATCATTATTTCCATTTTTTTTTAAAACAAATATCATAGATTGTTAATTCATGTTAAACAGCATGGGTCCTCTGCTATAATTTCTCGATTTGGAGGGGGCAAAAAGAAATATCAATAACTAAGCAGTGAAGCAGTAAAGCAACTTTGTTAAAATACTGTATTTATATATATATATATATATATATATATATATATATATGTATATATATATATTTTTTTTTAAAGAAATTGTGATGCTACACTGCTCACAAATGCATGAAGATGAAGAAGAAGGTTTTTGAAAGTCTTTTAATCCAACACACAGGTAATCCACAAACACATGGTAGAGTTCACGAGACCAGACAAACTAATATATATATATATATATATATATATATATATATATATATATATATATATATATATATATATATATATATATATATATATTTATATATATATATATATATATATATAAATATATATATATATATCAATTGGCATTAAAAAAATTAAATTATGTCATTGATCTATTTCACTTTACAAAAGCATACCAGTTCATGACTGAACTTGGGAGAAGTTAAGAAGATAGACTTATCCATGTTCTTGAACAATTTCAGAGAGCGGGACAGCTTTTTTAACCCTCTGGGCTTCTTCGTAAATGGGTCACACTTAGCTTCCTCCCGCCCGAAAACGGGCGAAGCCTTAAAATTGTACTTTACTTTTTCCCAGGATAACCAATCAAATATATTTTTGTTCTATAATGTTTTCTGATTATGATTTAGAATTTTTAGAATTTTTTATGATACTTTGAATTAATTATATAATTTTTATGAGCTATTTTTTCCATTAGAATTAATATATCATTTTTTATTTTATATTTATTAAAAAAAAAAATTTCAATAAATGCAGCATTTCACATCAAAATAGAGTGCCAGCCTAAAAAAAAAATGTTCCAGGAGAAGAACTTCATCTAGTGGCTTTAAAAAATAGCCACTTTTGTGTAATGTCCTGTACCAGCCTGTAGGCTGCCTATAGCTTCCTATATATCCTATATAGAAAGGCTTTTTGATTCCTTTTGTTGTTTTAGACATGATTTCTCTATCTTATTCGTTTTTTTTATTTAGATATACATTTAGATATTCTAAAAGATGATTACTTTATTTTCTTAACAAAAATGTTTAGATAAGTATCAGGTTTTGCATTATGATTACAATCAAACTATAGCATTTGGTTAGAAAGGGAACACAATGTGTGTGTGTGTGAGTGAATGTGTGTGTGTGTGTGTGTGTGTGTGTGTGTGTGTGTGTGTGTGCATTTGAGCAAGTTTTTTTTTTTTCATTTATTGATTTTATGTGGAATATTCTACAAATTTGCTGTTGCAGTCGCCAGTTTATCTGTGTATGTGTGTGTGTGTTTGTGTGCGTGGCGGTGTGTGTGTGTGGGGGGGGGGGTCTTATTTGCACTCTTGATGTTCTAGAGTGTCACCCCTTCATTGCTGTACACTTTTTTTCTGTAGCTTGTACCACCAAAAGTTTCTCTGAGTTTTCCTATTTTTTCGTATTTCCTATTCATTTCCTATGTCGCCCGTTTTCGGGCGGGAGGAAGCTAAGTGTGACTTTTTTTTTTACGACCCTTTAACATATCAGAATCATCTCCTTGATTTTTTTGTGTGTTCATATAGGTAATACAACAAAAGTCACCAAGTTTCATCCCCATCCGATGAAGCAAAAAAATTAAACATTTCAAAACGTTCAAGTTTTCGCCCGTTTTCGGGCGAAGAAGCCCAGAGGGTTAAGCACTGTGGTGGGATGTAATGTCCTGTGATGCAGAGTGTGTTGGGTGCTGATGAATTGCAGGCAGTGAGCATGGCCCGGCAGAGACCCTTGTGTCAGGAAGTGATCAGAGCGAGTGAGGCTTGCTATTGACTTAAGAAGATTCCTGTTTGCCACAGTTGCTGGGCCAAAGCTCATCCACGGCTCATGGATCACTGTAATTACTGGGCCGGGCATGGCCAGTTATTCGTTTAGGGAATGTCATGGGCATATATCAAACCCAATTTGCTCTTTAGCTTGAGAGGTCACTCGTCTTCCTCTCCTTCATTGCCTCTAAGGCTCCTTTGGAGCTGCAGAGCTGTGTTTTTTTGTTTCTCTCTCAGGCAACCATGTTGCCACTCTGTTTTTGACATAATGGATTGTGGCATTTTGTAAACTCATTCGACTGATTTGGAAAAGAACTCATAAATGTAAGAATTTCATTTAACTTGTTATTGTTATCAGAAGAGCAAATTTAAATAATTACTTCCAGCTGGTCTATATTTACAGTGTTTCCATATTTTCTTTTGAAACAAGACTTCTGGGTCTTTCCTTTTTTAAACCAGTAGGTTGTAATGTGTTACTGCTTGGACCACAATTTACTCTCTTGTAGGTAGTATAAGGGGGAAGAACATTCTCAATTTAGACAGCCCGAGATGCAACATGGCTCAGCAATAATTTTGATCCATTTTCAAAAGAGAAATGCTGTTCATTTGATTAAAGCTGATTTGATAAAGTTTCAGGAGTACACCTGTATGTAGATGGCCTTAAACAAGCTAAAAGTCACAAACTGGCTTCTCGAAGTTTCTTTGCCAGTGATAGTTCTTGTATTTTTCAAGTGAAATAAAAGACAACTCACATCTGCTGTACAAATTCTTTTTTTAATTTTCTTTTATTGTTATCACACCATCCTTTTGAAGCCTCATTGGTTCTGACTGTTTTCCACCTTTATGCAAATCAAGTCATGTTTGCTGCCAGGTGGTCTCAAAGGCGACCGCTGGGGCTGCCATCTCTGTGATGGCTGATTGAAAGCTTGATGGTTGCCCTGGAGTCTGAAGAGGGGGGATGAAGGGCCAGGAAATGGGCTCTCTCCCCAGCCATGAGGGCTGCTGCGTGGATCAGAGGACTGCACCAGATGGTGGACTTGGCACTGCCACAGCGGTGCAGGGGAACACAGAGCCTTTACTTAAAAAATGGTCTGCCACTTATCAAACATCTCTGACACTCACTGGAAGGTAGTGTGGAGATATCACTGAGATATTTTAATGAAATCTTACAGATTTATATCCCTTCACTGAAAGTCACCATAAATGTTCACGTTTCACAAAGTTCATCACAGACAAAAATATCGGCCCATGTTCCTGATCTAAATCCAACTGAAAATCTCTGGAAAACCCTTGGTGACTAAGTTATGACTAGGAAACCCACTAAAGTTACTGAACTGAAGAGACTGGAAGAAGAGTGGATAAAGATCACACCAGAACAGAATGAGAGACTGAAGTCATCCAAAGCAAGGGCACCTACACCTCATTTATCTTTGACTGCTGTAACCTCCAGAAATCTTTCTGCATGCTACAATCACTGCTGTTCTCTAATTTTTTTGCTATATATTTGCAGCATCTTAAACAATTTGGCTGACACTTTTAAATGGCTTGCACTGTGTTCAAGATATCCATATTGCCAAATCTAAATGACCTTGCTGTTATTGCTGTTATTAAATTAATTCAAAGTGTATAGTCTTGCTCTTGCTGGAAAACTAAAAATATTTATGTCTCATCCTGCACTACACAGAGTTTGATCCAATCAAATGCTCTCTTGAATGAGAATATCCCTCCCACTAATTCCACCTGCACCTGGCAGTAAGTAAATTGACAAGATTCATGACTGTGATTGTAACTTCAGCCTGTTGGAGTTTTTAAAAAGAGGGACAAGTCCTTATTTTCCCATTTCGATTGGGAATACATCAACAAAGGAAAGAAAGCGAGTCTTTAAACTGCTATCTGTCAACCTCACGTCACAGGACACAATCATTTTGTTTATACTCAATCAATGGTACATAACAATACCTGTCAGTTATTTTTTAGCTTTATTTGCTTGATTGACAAGATCTACCTGCCTTCAGGCACTGAGCTCTACATTTGAGCCCAAGTGTTTAAGTTGCATATTTACTGGAAAGAACAGGCCATTTGTATGTAAATATCCTTGGTATGCAGATCGTTGGCTGTGAGTCCTACTACCAAAGAGAAGTTGTTTACTATAAATCCTGACCTTTCGCAAGTGATGAGCTAGCAAATGGCCTCTACAAAAGAAGCACTATGAGATTTATATCTGTTTTTACAGGTTGTTTTTCTCACATCCCTGTTGGCAACAGCTCCTATTTTGCAAGTATAACTAGAAAATTGTATTACAAAAAAAAAAAAAAAAAAAAAATTGACCAATGTCTGATATTGCTTCTAGCATGCCATTTTTGTTTTTGTCATGTTTTGAACTGAATTCCTTCCTGACACTAAGGTTTAGTAAAGTGGCATGTCACTGCTAACAGATAGCTATGATAGATGTATATATTCATTGCTGTATAGCAACTGTGCTCATGATACACTGCCAGTGCTCATGAACTCACCACTTCAGTCGGATTAATACTATGCAAAGAATGTACTAGCCCCAGGCATCATCTTTTCTGATAGCACTGTGTAGAATATTTTTTTTCTCATTTATAGAGCTTCCTGAGACCGATAACATTTTCTCAAAAACAAGTTAGTGAAGAGGTATAACAAGGAAAATAGGGCTGCATTATTCTGTTCATAAATTATTTATTTATTTATTTATTTATTTTTTCATGTTCTTTTGAATTCACTAATTACTTCAGGTTGAGGATTTACTGTGGAGCACAAAGTGATTCGTGGTCTGAATGAATTACATCTGTCAATTGTGAACAAAGTGCATTTTGTGACATGCTAAAGAACCAAACAGAGCATGCATAAATATTAGGTTGTATGTGATACAGACATCACTTTTCAAGGAAAAATGCATATCTCATTCTTGGCAGCCACTCCAAGTACATTCACCCCCATGCAGGGATGCAAACTTGTCAATTTTCTGTAAAGTCAATGTTTTGGGTCCAAAATAGGTCATTTGTGTGATGTCTGATGGGGTGTTGGGTTGAGTTTGGAGTAAATGTTTCTCCTCACAAACTCCATCTCTGCAAGCGCTGTGAGTTTGGGTCTCTTATAACATGCAGTTGAAAATGCAACATGTGCCAACCATTCTGGGAAGCTTTAAAGTCTTCAAATGGGAAGCTTTAAAGTCTTCCTGTGGTTTTCCATCAGAATTAATCAAATAGAGGCATGAATATACATGTGTGTGTGTGTATATATATATATATATAGTAAATGTCTAGGGTAGCGTCTCGTTCCCTAGAGGAACCATGGTTACATAAGTAAACTTAAACGTACCTCTTCAGGAACTCAAGCTGCGTCGTAGAACACTTTCTGGGCAGTAACTAAGCGTGATGCTCACGGGAGACCGATGCACCCTGTAACTCTGAAAGGGTTGGCAAAACGATCTCCTGAGGGCACTGAGGAGAGACGGACACTGTGTAATGTGGTGTAACCCGCTGCACCACAGAGGGGACTGCCCTCATAAGCCCCGGGCCAGTGGCATCAGGGCTTATTGTCAGAGGACCTCTTAGCCTTAAGTACGGACCGCAGATCCGGCTTAGACTTAGAAGCCCCCGACCCAGATTCCAGCTGGGGGAGCACGTGAGGTGACACTCTGTTTTTGTGCCTCCCTGTATGAGGAGCTGGTACTTGGTGGAGGCTGCTCCTGCCTGGCAGCCTCCAGATTTAGAGCGCGACGTGGGAGGAACCGCTGGAACGCCGTCGCCTGCTTGCGAGCCTCCTGGTCCCTGTCGACGATTAACAGTGCCACCGAACAGGCCAAAGGACACAAGCTGCGCATCCATAAGACAGACCCTGTCCTTTTCTCATATGTCGGACAGGGTCAGCCACAAATGTTTCTCTGCTGCTACCATGGCTGCCATTGACCTCCCAATAGCACGGGCGGTCTCTTTGGTAGTGCAGAGAGACAAATCAGCGGTCCTCCTGAGCTCTGTGTTATCCTCAGATCTCATGTGCTCTTGCTCATCTAAATCTTTCAGCTGGTCGGCTTGGTATGCCTGTAATACCGCCATGGTCTGCAGACACGCACCAGCCTGACCTACTGCCGTGTACCCCTTGCCCACCAGTGCTGATGTCATGCGCAGCAGCTTGGAGGGCAGTGCCGGAGAATTTAAAGATGATGCCATGCTGGGAGATAGATAACTCGCGAGCGTCTGTTCAACCCGGGGCATCGCCTTATAACCGCGATCATTCATCCCCATTATGTTGCCGTAGTGATCAGAAACGGGGATGAAGAGGAGGGCCAAAAATGGTTTTTCCCACTATTTATACACCTTTTATATATGCCTCGGTGGAAGCGGGACCAATGCCGTGGGGAACGCTATTGAAGGCTCCCTCGGCAAAGAGAGTCCTCCTGTAACGGAGAACATGCAGGGAAAGCCGCTCGCAATTAGGGCAGTCGGTTCCCTCGAGAGCCGACTCTGCATGCTCCGCTTCAAGGGCAAACAATGCACAAACTGTGTGTATCCCCACCTGAGATGTAGCGAGGACAGGGGGGAACACACAGCTTGAAACACTGCTTGCCTTCACCCATTTTATGTTTAGTCTTGGAGGGTGCTTTTGGCATACTTTTAGGGGATGACAAACAACACTAAATAAGAATCACAAACGTAAAGTTTTTTTTTGAACAGTACACACACAGAGTGCTTGCTGAAGACAGAATGCTAAATGCCGGCTTCGCCGCTCATGCTTTTAAGCTTCCTGGTCTCTGACGTCACCCGCCTATGACGTCTCGCCCATCCTTTGGACTGATTACACACGTGATTCAGAGCCGTCATGCTAGAGGTGTTCCCCAAAGTGTTCTCCGACGCAGCTCGAGTTCCTGAAGAGGAACTAGCATTACTACAGTAATATTTATTTATAGGTGTCTTTTTTATAATTTAATTAAATATTATTATTAGTAGTACTATATAATCATATTGAATGAATACCATGAAGACTGTGCACAGTCTAAGGTTAGCTTTTTCTTATGTCGTCATACTAGGGACATTCACATCTTTTCACCCTTGATCAGTTTGAACAATTTCTGTGTATGAAATGGAAGGAACTTGTATGAATTTCATGTTGAAAATCAGTTCTAGGGTTAGAGTTTTGAGATTGTGCTGAATTTTAGCCTTTTAGCCTTTTCGTTTTCAAATGAACCAAATTTATGCAATTCATGTGTAACTGCATTTTGCTGCAAAATATTTTTTTTTTGTTATGCAATAGGATTTTTATTTTTTCTCCACCCTTTTGTCTTTATTTTCAACTCCAAGGTGAAACTGCCCCTGACTTGTTCTTGACAACAATTAAACGGGAGCAATTTTAGTGTGCATTTACCCATCAAATTAACTTGTGAGCTTAACATTGTTGGACTACTTGATTATGTTTTGTTCAGATGGTTTAATCAACATTGATACATCATGTTATAAGCTGCAAATGGATCTGGTAATCAAAAGCCCTTCTCAACCTTTGATATCCACTTCAGTTCTGAAGATAAAACCGCTTTTATCTTTAGACATTGTCCTAGTAATTGGGCTGTATGAAAGTGAGGTTCTAAGATCCTTAAACATAAAGATAAAGTGAGAAAGAGAAAAAAAAATCAGTCCGTAAGTGACTACAAAAACAAAGGGCTGTGATAATGCCAGCTGCTGACTAGGTCAAATGTAGTCATGCGTCTCTGTATCTGTGCTGTGGCAAGACAAATAACTTGAACCTTCTGCAAGTGTAAGACCATTAGATCAAAGCCTCTGGAGTAATATTTCTCTTTTGTCAGGGAGTTATCAACAATTTGGCCCTCATCCGTCATCGTCTGAGATTGTTGACAGTCAGTTTAATGGAGGCTAGATAAAGTGTAAAGATTGTGTCCCCTTCTGTTTTAATTACAAAGAATGCAAGACAGTAATTTTTTCTTTCACTTTGTGGAATAAATAATTTTGACAATGTGCTGATCAATTTTAGTTGTGTTGATTAGCTGCAATAAGATGACATAACAAAGCAGGCCAACTTTGCGCAACACAAAGTTTGGTAGAACGTTGTAGTCTAAACAACACCGGACCCTGTTGATACTGTCTTAATCTCTTTTGTGTTACACAGAAGAAAGTCATACAGCTTTGGAATGACATGTCAGACATGAGGGCAAGTAAATAATGTCAGAATTTCATTTTTGCATGAAATGTTTTATTAAGCTTTTTCATCATAACATTATAATGACTTCTAGGCACTGTTGGGAACGTTACTTTAAAAAAGTAATTAGTTATAGTTACTCACTAATTGTTCCAAAAAGTAACTGAGTTAGTAACTGAATTACTCTATAATAAAAGTAACTCGTTACCAAGGAAAGTAACTATTTGCGTTACTGTAAAAAAAAAAGGTTGCTATATGTCAAAGAATTTTTTTTTTTTTTTGCAGTTTTCACAAGTCATCTAAAATGAGTAGAACAGACAGGTGTTCGTACATAACTTTCGATATTTATTGCACGTCAACAGACAGCAAGAGTTTTATCCTGCAATTCAAGTATTATCTTTGTAAGAAAAGTGTTTTTGGCCACTAGCTTTGTAGATGCGTGTGTATCACATTACATGTACACATTACATGCACGTTCTTGCCTTTGACCGCAATGAATTTAAAGTAGTGCTTATATCTCCACCTTGAAAATGCCAACTTTTCATCGCTTGCCTGACTCGCCATCTCTGCTGCTGCTGCAAATCTCTGTTTAGCTGTTGCGTTCGTGCATGTGTGTGTTTGGCGCAGCTGGCGTATAAACACTGGCTCTGATTGGCTACCATGATACAAATGACTCTGCCTTAGCCAATCATAATCGCTTATCTCGTTATTAACCCACCTCCTAACTCGCTGTGTGAGCCAGGGGTGCGTTCGCCGGATTACATAGTTTATTAAATCAATGCATAGTAACGCACCGCATTTAACGTCCAGTAATGTTAACGGCGTTGTAACGACTGGAAAAGTAATTAGTTAGATTACCCCGTTACTGAAAAAATAACGTCGTTACCTAACGCCGTTCTTTTAAACGGCGTTATTCCAAACACTGCTTCTAGGCAAGGCAATGTGTCGTGAGCAGCCATAATGCCAATAGTGACACATGTATAAACATTTTGTTATTAGGGTAGACTTTAGAATAGATTAAAAATTCTGTTACGATATTGCACACATGCAAGTCAAAGCCTGATGTTTTGAAGTTATGCAGTTCCAGCTTACAAGTCAAGGCCATAAATATTTGGTATAAATATTTGCTTGCCATTCAAAAGGACTGTGGAGTCCTTCATGCTGTTTTGGACCTTCTGGAACTGTTGTATAAATGGTTTTGAATGATTCTTAAACATTCTTAGGTATTTTTATGTTGTGTATTATCTATGTATTTAATTGCCATTGTCTTTGCCCTTTGCCCTGCTGTGCGCCTCCTCACAGGATGTAATGTATTCCTCTTTAAATATAATGGTATATTCAAGAAGTGTGTTCTCTCTTTGGCTCTCTTGGGGCCTACCTCAAAGCTCTTCACTGATGGTTAAAGGCTTCAGGCAATCAGTAACTTGAATCATCTTGAGACAATCTGTTAGCCTGCCAGATTTTCAGGGGAATATGGTGCCTTCTGGGGTAGAATTAACTTGGTATATTTCATGTGGTTAGGGTTAGGGTTCAAAATAATAAAAGCCTGTGTTTTGTTATTGTATAAATTTGTGTCTATTGTGTCACAAAATGGAGCATCATCCATGTACATCAGTATTCAGTTTGTGAGTCCATGTCATTCACAGCTATGACATGGAATCAGTGTGTGGTATTTTCTGTTGCTGTGCATGTTGTTTGGAGTACTTCTATCGGTCTCTGGATAATTGTTTGTCAAGTGGTTTGTCCCTTTTTTATTATGCCTTGCTGGAGCTTGCCAAAATATTTCATCTTAAGTCTGCAGTTCATTTCCCATTTTAAAGCTATTTCAGTTTCATTCTCCACCATGGCCACAATAACAACAGGGAATCCCATGAACCAATTTGAATTTAAAGTGGATTTTCCCTTAGTTGCATTCCCTGAAGATTCAGGGCTGGTATTAAATAGAGAGAGTGAGAATCTTACAGTTGAATTTATTGCATTCTTGATGAAATGGAGAAAAGTCTTTTAACCTCAGTAAGCGGTACTATTCAAAACATTTATTTTAAAGGGGTCATATGATGCGATTTTAAAATCCTTTCTCTTAGGAGTATTGCATGCACTTGGTCAATAAAGAAGATATGTGAAAATGCAAAGACTAAAGTCTCAAATCCAAAGAGATATTCTTTATAAAAGTTAACACTTGTCCACGCCCCCCACTGAAATGGCTCGTTCTAACATGCTAACATTTCTACATCAGTATGTGGGACGATTTGCATAACACCACACGGATGTTCACACAAAGAAAGAAGGTGCAACTTTTATTCTCGTAGTATTCTTGTTGCCGCCGCCGCTGTAGTACTCCTGAAAAGAGTACTACTGATAAACATGAAAAATGAAAAAGAGAGCGCAGCAGTGATGACTTCAATGATGACGTATTTACTCTGAATGAAGCACATCACGGGCGCGCCACCTATCGAAGCGTGCAATGATGTCATGATGCAGGTATGCCAACCGAAAATAATTCAATAAATGTACATAGCATTTTTTTAAAGCACAAATAAGAATTTAAACACCATTTGGCAATATTAGAAAAATAAAAATGTTATAAAATGGATTCAAGAAAAATGTACTATGCTAACATAACTTAAATTCCATATATCACACTCTCCCCTAGAGGAAAAGATGTCGCCCCCGACATCTACCAATGTCCTAATAAAATCTTTTTTTTTTCTGTTAACAACCCTTTTTTTTACACACACACTTTTGCCACAGTGACATATCACATCTTATTCTTTTCACATTTGTATACTCAGTCATCTTGCCTCTATAATGACACTTCAAGTTCACATTTACCATCAGTTCTAGTGAACTGATTATAGTCTTTCTCGACTCAAATGCAATAGATTATGCCCCCTCTGTAAACATTCAAGTTCAGGGGTTTCATCCAGTGTCCAATAGAAAAAGGAAAAAAACACGAAAGGCCATTTTGATGCACAAAGACACTTAAGTCCCAGGCCGATGCCATATTAAAAAAATGCAAAAGGTATGACACAAAGTCTCTGCAAAATATTTTCACATTTTTTTTCTCAAAGTGTTCACTCTGTTTTGCAAGGCCTATAAAAACACTGTTCATGTCCCGCTGGCCTAGAAACAGTCCAGTTTGTATAGGTGTATGCAAAGGTCCATTGTTTTGTTATTTCACAGTCTATCAGGGTAGTTAGTGTATGTATGTGTGCAACAGTTCATGGTCTTTCACAGTCCATGTGAACAATTTGTGTGTTATTGCAATTTCAGTTTGAGTCTAATAAACAAAAGATGGTCTTGGGTAAGGAAACAGCATGGGCACCCAAGTCGTGAATGTAGGAGTCCACATGTCAGGAATGTGTGGATCATACCCAGGATTATTCACTTGCACTTTGTAGCAGGTGGGAGTCCCTAGACTATCATACGTGAACTGCTTTGGTGGTCGTCGTTGCCTCCCCGAGTACTGGTATCCTCTTCGTACCTCAACAGGTCCGTTACTTGAGTCCATTTCTTCTGGTTCTTTCACAGGTAAGTTTTCACATGCACTCACTGGCTCATTTTCCATTTGATTTCCAAGCATTTCAGATCTGTGCCCTTTCTCAGATAAGTGTGCGGGTGTGGGAACATCTTGTTTGGCCTCAGCTGAAGGTAATTGTTCTAGTTCAAGCTGGAGTAATGCAGAATTATCTGATGTACTCTGATGAGCAGGCAACTCAGGGAAAGAAGGTTTTATTGTTGCTTCCTCTTGTCTCTGATCATAGATAATTTGCTGTTTTCTAAACTGGCAAGGCTCAACTGGTACATAATACTCAGTCACTTTCACTTTCCAACTCACTTTCTTCCATTCTGTTTGCTGGTACACTAGAGTTCTCCTGAGGCTGTCTCCACTTTGATTCAGATCTCGGCAATGGATTGACTTCGAGAGGTAAGTGACTGCATGGCATCAACAGGTTTCGATGTAATACTCGTGACCTCCCTTTTCCTTGTTCAGGCTTTATCTCATAAATAGGCACATCCTCTGCAACTTGGCATACAACAATATTAACTTGTTCTTCAAAATAGTTCTGAAGTTTACCTGGTCCTCCCATCGTGGTCAGATTTCTTACAAGGACTCAACTTCCGGTTGGTGGTCGGTGCATCTCACTCTTTGATCATAGTTCCTGTTATTATGCTCACTTGCCTTTTTCACATGCTCTATAGCCATCTCCTGTGCTTCTTTCATCCCTTATTTCCACATCTCCAGGTACTCACCTTTATTCATAGACAGCTACTTGTGTCAAGCCCGAAGAGCACATCAATAGGAAGTCTTGGGGAATGACCAAACAAAAGGTGAAATGGGTAGAACCCAGTCACTTCACTTTTTGTGCAATTGTAGGCATAAATCAACTTGTTAAATGAGTCTTTCCAATTTGATTTCTGTTTTTCAGTGAGAGTTTTCAACATCTGTAACAGTGTTAGATTAAATCTCTCCACTTGCCCATTCCCTTGGGGGTGGTAGGGAGTAGTCCTTGATCCAGTGATCCCACTGTACTTCTGCAGTTGTCCAAACAGCTGATTTTCGAACTCTCCTCTTTGATCATGGTGTATTTTCAACGGGAATCGAAATTTGAGGGCAAAGACATTAAAAAGTTTGTCTGCAACAGTTTTGCCGGATTTTGAGGTTGTCGCATATGCCTGTGCGAATCTCGTAAAAATGATCAACTATTACAAGGATATACTCATATCCTCCTCTAAATTTTTCCAGGTGAAGGAAGTCCACAGATACAAGTTTGATTGGGTAAGTCATTGTGATTTGCTTAAGGGGTGCTCTTGTCTCCAGGCACGGTTTCTTTTGCTTAACACAGGAGCAAGTACTCAACACATAATGCTCAATGTCTCCCTGCATGTGGCGCCAAAAGAAGTGGTCTCTAAATAAACTTGTGGTCCGATCAACACCTTGGTGTCCCATCTTGTCATGTAGTTCCTCAAGTGCAATTTTCTGCATAATGTTGGCAATACAAGCTGAATTCTCTGTGCTGTTTTTCTTCGTAGAATACAATCCTCATCCAGCATCAACTTATCCCATCCTCTCATCAACCCTTTAGCTGCTGAACCGGCTGATCTCAACTGCCTAGAAGAAGGTTTTACTACAGACTGTATAGTGCTGGGCGGTAAACCGGTTCATACCGAAAACCGGTGTATATTTTCGTCACGATGTTAATCTTGAATATACCGCCATACCCGTGTATTTAATTACTCAGCATTCGGAACGAACGTTATGCTTCGCCGCGGCCGCGAGAAACTGTTTCAGACGGACCCTTTACAATGTTGCACTTCTAAGCAGCAACTGCAAAGGCATGGTGAAGGTACACAGCAGTGCTCTGGTGTTACGTTACGTTTCACACAGTCGTATTAACGGATTCCAGCTGCACGAGGTTGCGGTCCGTCAGTGCGTTCAAGGAGCAGCGCTCTGCAGCAGTGCAGCGATTGTTATTGTACTGAGTCTATTTTTGTTGTGCTGCAGGCGCTAAATTAAAGTGAAAGCGCATTGTTCGCGGGAAAAATTAACATAGATTGACATGGAAGCGCAGACACATGGGTTGTTGGCTAGGTTTAAAACAAGAAAAAGAGCACTTTTAGATAAACAAGGAAAACAATATATATGTTCACTTTTATGGAAGCAGAAAAACAAAGTTCATTAAGACCCGTGGGATTGCTTGTGATAAAGATTCAAATGCAAAATGCACGAGACTGTTTCTGTCTGTGGTGTTTTAATTTTTAAGCTTGCTTGAGCAGCTTATTTTACAAACCTAGAAGTAAAATGTATGAATAATGCGTTGTTTATATTTATTGAGTTTAAACTAATGTCTATATGAAAGATTGTTACTGTTCTGTGATAAAAGACTTACGATGCTGAAGAAAAAAAAAAATCAGTAGCGGATCAGTAGCGGACTGCAAACACGTCCTGTGTGAAAGCACAATGAGTCCGTGCTGCGGACTGCATATGCACTGCAGGCAGATTATGCATACATAATATCCATTTTATGCAAGTGCTGTCTGGCTAAAATTGTCGCCTAAGACGCGAACACAAGCAATTTGCTCCAGCACCTTAGCCGCAAGCACTTCTTGGAATATCAACCAGCAGAAAATGCATTGTACACCTGATTATGCATGAAAAAAAAAGTCATAAACCGGAAAACCGGTATAATTTTGAAAAAAGAAAAAACAGTATATACATTTTTGGTCAAACCACCCTGCACTAAGACTGTAAGTGATGAATAATGAGCTGTATGTCCTTGTCTTCCTTTTGAGCTCTTATGATCTCTTCCTTTGACAGGGGTCTTGCTGATACTGTATTGGTCTCTGCACATGTTGGATAACTCTGGCAAGCTACAACGAAGGACCACTGTAAATTTGATTTAGACTGGGCTTCCACTGCCTGTATCACGGCTCCTATAGAATCTGACGAAAGCTCCTCTGTGTACTCTGGCATGGATCCCTCTGAGACTGTCACAAAACGCTGGACTTTTGGTAGTTCCTAGGATAGCAAAGTCCACTAAAGGAGGTAGAGCTTTTTCACATTTGGCTCCCAAACTCTGGAATAGCCTTCCTGATAATGTTCGGGGTTCAGACACACTCTCTCTGTTTAAATCTAGATTAAAAACGCATCTCTTTCGCCAAGCATTCGAATAATGTATCTCTTAAATTGTGAGTGTAGTTGCATCTGCATTTTTATTCTTTAGCTTGGGTTAAACTAATTTTACTTTGTTGGATCAGCAGCTATGCTAATGATGTCTCTATTTTGTTTCTATGTTTTGCCACGGGATTTACATCCCGTGGTAACTAGGATTTACACAAGCTCCAGTCTGGATCCAGAACACCTGAGAAGAGATGATGCTGACCCTCAGAGGACCCCAGATGATGCTAACCTTGAATCAACAAACAGAACTAACAATTATTGCTACATGTGTGACTGCATCATATAATAACTATTAATTAATAATATTGATAGTTCATCATCTAGCTGACTACGTCTTGTATTATTATTATTATTTTTCTTTTTCTAAAATCCTGTCAAACGTGCACAAACTACTAGCTACTACTAAATATTGTAGAAACATAATTTTCTGTAAAGTTGCTTTGTAACGATTTGTATTGTAAAAAGCGCTAAACAAATAAACTTGAATTGAATTGAATTGAACTGTGGTTAGCCTTGATAATGCGTCAGCATCAATGTTTTCCTTCCCTGGTCGATAATGAATGGTTAAGTGGAAATCAGCTAGCTCTGCAACCCATCGGCAGCTTGTTGCATTCAACTTGGCAGACGTCAAAATGTAGGTGAGGGGATTATTGTCACTGCACACTGTAAATGTGGGTGCATAGTAAAGGTAATCTCTAAATTTATCCGTAATAGCCCACTTGAGAGCCAAGAATTCCAAATTTCCACTGTGCATATGGTAATTCTGTTCTGCTGGTGTCAATGTTCTTGGAGTCCAGGCAATCACTCTCAATTTTCCTTCCTGATATTGATACAGGTTAGCTCCCAATCCCATGTTTGATGCATTGGTGTGCAGTACAAAGGGCTTGGCAAAGTCTGGGAACCCCAGCACAGGTGGCTTTACTAGGCAGTCAATCAGTTTTTCGAGCGTTTCCTGATGTTGCTCTGTCCACTCAATCTGCTGACTTGATGGAACCACGTGACTCTTGAGGAAAGTCCTTATTTTCCCATTACCTTTTGTGTCTACCTTGTTTTTGTCATTTTTCAGCAGGTCATACAGGGGACAAGCGATCCTTGAGAAGTCTTTGATGTAAGGCCGGTAGTAACTTAACAAACCTAAAATCCCGCTCAATTCTCCAACTGTGGTGGGTCTCTTGTCCTTCATTGCTGTCACTGCTACGGTATCTGCTGGATCCATCCTGCTTCCTTCGACAATATCCTTCCCAAGTAGCGGACCTTATCCTTGAACAACTCACATTTTTTTGGCTTCAATTTCACTCCATGCTACTGCAAACGCTGTAAGACTTTCCTTACCGCCTCAACACGCTCATCAAAGGATTTTGTGAAGACCAAGATGTCATTGAGGTAAGGTACACAAATGTCATCTCTTAATCCTTCCAAACATCCTTCCATGAACTGCTGGAATGCAGAAGGTTGCCTGAAGGGGGTTCATGAGCCTGAAGGGGATACAGACTCATTCATGGCCTGCTTTCTGGTGACATAAATCCTTGATGGTATGCCTTCCCTTGGTCTAACAAAGAGAAACATTTATTTCCTCCCAAGCCATCCAATATGTCCTGTACTCTTGGAATCTGTTGGCGGTCAGGCACGGTTTTCTGGTTGAGGTCTCTGTAATCAATGCACAACCTCAGACTGCCATTTTTTTCCCGGACACACACAATTGGGGATGAGTAAGGCGAATTCGATTTTCTAATCCACCCCTGGGCGATCAAATCATGAAGATAGTGTTTCATTTCTTGGTACAACTGCTTTGGAACAGATGTATACATCCGCACAACAGGTGTCTGATCTGTTAAACTGATGCTCAACTGTAGGTCTTTGACACACCCAATGTCCTCATCTGATTTTGAAAAGGAATGACATTCCTCTCGCAGCATTTGTCAAACTTTCTATTGCTGTTTCAGAGACAAATGACTCACGTCTACAGGTGGGTTCCACACACCTTCACTGTTAGCCTCACATTCACTTGTTGGTTTCACACTCTCATTAACACAGGCTGTTGTTACACACGATGATGCTGTTACTGGTAGCACTGACTTTATTGCTTGTACTGTCCCAAGCTCAGTCTTTCCCACCAAGAGGAGGTCGTGGTCAGTCACATTCTGGACACTGATTTGGATCACAGGTTGTCTGCCCTTTTTCAGAGTCAAAAGTGTTTCAAGGGGTTCCAGTCCATCAGGGTACTTTGGATTGACAGATGGTTCAAACAACACAACACTATCCTGCTTCATACATGACACTTTTACTTGACACTTGACTTGCATGATAGCATGTTTTGGAACATTGACATGGTCTTTTGTTACTTTAACAAAACACCCGCTTGAACACTCAGCTGTCACCAAGTTAATGAATGGTCAGATTTTACTTCTCTTTAAACTAGGAAAGGCACATCTCACAGTCTTGTTCAAAAGCCCTTTGCTCTCATTACCCTGCCCACTTGCTTCACTCTGTTTCATTACCTGCTCAATAACGTTGTAACCAATGATTGGCTTGGACAACTGCTGGCCTTTTAGTACAAGTACAGGAATGACTTATTCTTTCATTTTGTTTGCAGGAGTAGCTAAGTTCAACGTGATTTCAACCCATGCTGAAACCATTGGCTGCGACAAGATTCAAGTTGTCTGTGGCCTCTGTCGCTTCTCAGCAGTGATGACTTCATATTCGTATTTACTCTGTATGAAGCACATCACAGGCACGCCACCTATTGAAGCGTGCGATGATGTCATGACGTCATGTACATAACATTTTTAAAGCACAAATAAGAATTTAAACAACATTTGGCAATATTAGAAAAATAACATTTTTTTTAAATGGATTTAAAGAAAATTTACTATGTTAACATAACTTATATTCCATATCTGGTAGATGGCTTGAGCGTTACTACAGGAAAACTGGCCTGACTGTTCATCATTTGGCATTTACTGAACATATCAAGAAATACAAATCGGCCCTGAACCTAGCTCGTTCCAGTTTTGTATCTGCTACAATTAATAAATCAAGCAACAGGCCAAAAGCATTATTCAACACAATAAATAAACTTACCAAACCTCCATCTCGTGTTGCTCTAGCTTCTGATGAACTTTGCACTTCATTCTTGGCTCACATGCTAGAAAGGACAGATACCATAAACCAGTGCCTCTTTAATGATGCTACTAACATTAGTTATCTGCCGAATCAACCTGGTCAATCCCTGCCTTTTTTTTCTCTGTCTACTCCTTCTTCTGTCTCTGAGTTAATCTTAAAATCCAACCCTTCATCTTGTCATCTTGACCCTGCTCCTACTACTCTACTGAAACTTTGCCACTCAGTTATTTCTGCACCTATCTCTCACTTAATCAATGCATCTCTTACCTCTGCTTCATTTCCTCTGTCACTCAAAACTGCAGCTGTTACCCCTGTTCTCAAGAAACCCAACCTTGATCCCTCAGTTTTATCTAATTATCGTCCCATTTCAAATCTCCCCTTCATAGCTAAATTACTGGAAAGTACTGTTGCCTCCCAGTCTTTTCTAGTTGAAAATAATCTTTTTGATCCTTTTCAATCTGGTTTTCCCCCTTTGCATAGTACTGAAACTGCACTAGTTAAGGTACTGAATGATCTGCTTCTCTCTGGTGATTCTGGTTCTCTGTCTATGCTCCTGCTGCCCAACCTCAGCTCTGCCTTCGATACCGTCTCCCATCAACTTCTCATTTTGCGCCTTTCGGATGTGGGTATTTCTGGTGCTGCTCTTTCCTGGTTCTCCTCCTATCTCTCTGACAGACTGTTCTACATTTCACTTCAGAATTTTCGCTCACCCACTGTCCCCCTGAAGCAGGGTGTCCCTCAGGGATCCGTTCTTAGGCCCTTTATTATTTATAATCTACAGTATATGATACCTCTTGGTCAGATCCTCTGCCGTCATGGTTTTAATTATCATTTTTACGCTGACGACATTCAATTATATACTACCTGTACATCAACTTTATCTCTCACAACTGACAAAATCTCTGCTTGTGTACATGAAATAAAAGATTGGCTTCATTCAAATTTTCTAAAACTTAACATGGACAAAACTGAGATTATTTTCACTGGACCTTCATCACTCACTAATAAAATTCCTACCAACTTCACCTGTGAGATCGCTGGCTCTCTTATCAAACCATCTAGTACTGTTAAAAATCTTGGTGTAATTTTTGATTCCTCTCTATCTTTCCACTCTCACATTAATTCCATCACTAAATTGGCATTCTTTCATCTACGTCGTTTTGCTCAGCTCCATCCCTTTATCAGTATCTCAGATGCTGAAACGGTCATCCATGCATTTGTCACCTCACGTCTTGATTACTGCAATGCACTTTTCATTGGCCTATCAGCTAGCTCCATTTCCAAATTACAATACATTCAAAACTCTGCTGCCAGACTACTCACCCACACCAAGCGTTCGGCACATATCTCCCCAATTCTGCATGATCTTCACTCGGTTCCTGTGGCTTACCGTATTAAATTTCAAAATTCTCCTTCTCACTTTTAAGTCTCTGCACGGCCTGGCTCCCCCCTACCTCTGTAACTTGCTTCTCCCCTACACCCCTACTCGCTCTTTACGATCCGCTGATTCCAGCCTTCTCGTTGTCCCTCGGCATCGCCTTGCTTCAATGGGTGGCAGATCATTCAGTGTTGTTGCGCCCAAAATGTGTAACTCTCTCCCCCGAACGCTCCGTTCTGTTAACACTATCTCTGAATTCAAATCCATGCTCAAAACACACCTATTTTCTGAATGTTATAGTTCTTAGTTTTTTTTTTTTTTTTTTTTTCTGCTGGTTGCTGCCCCATCTACCCAATTCTCACTTACTGTACTTGCACTCTCAATTGCCTAATGTTGTTCTGTCTGCTGTCTTTGTCAACTGCCTTTATTGTTGTTTGTTTATTGTAAAGTGTCCTTGAGCTCTGGAAAGGCACTATATAAATAAAACTTATTATTATTATTATTATTATTATTATTATTATTATTATTATTATTATTATTATTATTATATCACACCGCCATGTCGTATAGATGCTGTGTGTTTAACTGTGAAAGCAAAACTACATTGTTTGGCCTTCCAAAAAAGAACGATATCTGCTTCATCATGCCTGGAACTGATCTGTGCTGGTCGCTGAGGAAATACATCAACCTTGCACAGTGGATTGCTGAATCGGCTTTCACTGTGGAAGAAGTGGAGTCCAGCCAGGGGTCGTCAAATGTGGTTGCTGCAAGACCAAGGTATGCTCCTTCGTAGAATATGCTTGCCCTCCTCTGCTCATTCAAGCCAGACTGTGGTTCACTCTAGGCCTCCAAGCTCCGCTCACTCAAGGCCACTGTGTGTGACGTTGTTCCGTTGAAAAAGTTAAACTACTTTCTCAGGTTAGATGGAGCATGGGGCACATCAGGTGAGATTCTAGATTTCTGACTAACTGCTTGACTTTAGTTATGCTGTACTCAGTTGCATGGGTGGCTAGTCATAGTACTGGTCATAACCGCCAGTTATTGTCTCAGCATTAAGTTGTATGTAGTTGTATTAACTATCGGGGGCTAGACAAATAGTGCTAGCATAACCGCTGGCTATTGTTTGAACTTTATTCAAGTTGTATGTAGTTGTTTTAACTATCAGGGGCTAAATAAAATTACAATCAAAATATTAACATATTTCATAGTACTAGCATAACCGCTGATTTTTGTCTTGACTTTAGTTTTATAAAACTATTGGGGGCTAGACAAATAGTACTAGCATAACCACGGATTATTGTTTTGAGCTTTAATTAAGTTGTACATGGGTAACTGTAGGGGACTAAACAGATCTACTATTTAAAGAATGGTAAACATGGGTGACCTATTAAATAGTATTAGTCATAACCTCTGGCTAATGTTCAGACTGGCGAGGTTGTGATCGTGGGGCACACGTAAAATGGCCGACGTGAGGCAAGCTGTACATCATAGATTCCTAATGAATGAGTAAATATAAAGAGTTAACTAGAATAATCAAATGTCAGTATAATAGTAATTAGAGACAAACAACCTATTTGCCTTTCAACCTAAATTCGAGGTGTGACAAGTCGGCTGCCTCCCCCCCAATTATCAACGCCACCATAACCCTTATTTGCCGCCCTTCACCGGGCTCCCGATAGGAGTGAGTGCATGAGAGAGGAGGGGCGCTGAAATAACCTGGGCTGGCACGTGTGATGAGGCACACCTGAAGCAAATGGAGCCTCATCACCGCCGCTGTTTAAATGCCAAATGCGCCTCTCCTCGGGAGACCGGTC
Organism: Carassius carassius; assembly: GCF_963082965.1. Taxonomy (NCBI): domain Eukaryota; kingdom Metazoa; phylum Chordata; class Actinopteri; order Cypriniformes; family Cyprinidae; genus Carassius; species Carassius carassius. The sequence continues at coordinate 16,530,917 of NC_081758.1, forward strand.
TCTACCTCTTGGGTCCAGGAAGTGTACGCAGAGGGACTCCTGCACTTCCAGAGATGTGAGCTGCCGGACCCATGGTCCGGACGAGAACCGCACCTGTTACACGGCCATCAGGCCAGGATACCGGGCTGTCTAGTCCCTTCAAGTCCCTTAAAATACACCATCATTTTTGCTCATACAAATACATCAATCGAAATTTTAAAGTATACTTTCATTTGTGTATACCCACATTAACAACAAAAATGCTGCACTTTGGTAAAATAAAGAAAACAAACAGGATGTGCTTTCTGCCATCTCTGTCTCCATGCACTAGAGCACTTAAACCCAAACTCAGCATATATAATCTATATACCTAATATGAGAAATACATAAAAAGTCTTCTTAAATGAAACAATTCAAATAGAAAATTGATGCATTTCTCTCTGAAGGCATGTTCACTGTACTGCGGAGATGGCGAGTAAGAATCATCAACTTCCTTTGCAGCTGACACAGCCTCAGAAAACACTTGTTTATTAATAAACATTTAAACTCCTTGCTATTTTTCCTGACACATCCATAGTCATTAATACTTTTGCTTAATTCATATTTTAAGACTAGCCATGTTAAAAGTCTCATCATGGTTTAGTATACATTTAAGTAATTAAATTCATATAAATGTGCAATCAGTCAAATAATGTCAGGGAAGTCCTAGTTTTAATCCAGTTTTCCTTCCTTCTGTACAGTAACTCTTCCAGCTGCTGAAGGCACACTCTCTGCTGCTGCCGCTGGTGAGGACAGTGAACACCGTGCGAGCCAGTCCTGATAGTCTTGGTTGCATTGTCTCATGTTGTTTCCATTAGCGCAGCGCATCTTCTCAATCACCTTGACTTATGAATGTTTAAAAATATAAAAAGGAGAAGCCTAAAACAGACCTAATGCTTGGCCTGCGTGTGAGCTATGATGTGAAAATAGGCCTGAAGCCCAGCCCTAGGTCTGTAAATAAGTCGGGCCCCATTGGACTCCGGCTGAAATGCAGGGCTCTAGCAAACAATGATTTCCGTGTGTGACAGGACAGATGGGAAGCACATGTGGATGGACAGGCTTAATTTCTGTGATAGTCTTTCCATCCTTGCACATAGTCTGGAGGTAAAAACCCTCTCTCCTTGTATGTTTCTCTCCAGTCTCACCCTTTACTTACATGGTCTAAATAGGATGACTGTGTATTTGCTATCAGCAAAACAGACTAATCTTTGAAGGTAAATTTATTCAAGCCCGACCTTCAATTTACCACTGTCCTCTGCAGCAGCCCAAATTCAGCTTTTGTAGTGATTTTTAAATCATTGCTTATTCCAGTGCCTTTTGAAGGGCAAGTCAAATACAACATTTTATTTAAGATATGTTTGTGTACATTTTCTATTGGTCATGGCAGAAGATGATGAAAAAGAGCACTATAACTGAGCATATTTCCAGACGCGCAGTGCACATTATGCATTTTAAAGAGCGTATTTGGGATTGCAGTGGTAAAGCGTTCTCCACAACCTAACAACCAGTGAATAGTAGGGAAAAAAATAGCAGAAGACACTGAGTGAAGTGCTTCACAAAAGGAGAGGAATGCTGCCTAAATGGTTTTCCTGTATCCAGGGCCAGATTAACACTTTGTTGTACCCTGGGCAACAATATTCAAGGGCCCCATCATCACGACCCCAGGATCACCATAATATGGTCATATACAGAATATATTACTGTAATATACAGTAAATATACTCAATACTTCAAATTCTAACTGTCATCAGGTGTATTTTGATTTACAAATATTTAAATGCTCATAGAACTACAAATGCACTACTATGTCCCCTATCAAAGACATTCACTCACATATGATGCTATGAAAACAAAACACATCAGCATCTGTATAATCTGGTAAAATTGACCCACTACATTGAGAGGGAGGGAAATATCCTCCATTTTCACAAAAATGAATAAATAAGCAACCACTTTCAAACCATTGTTTATTTAACAACATTTATTCCCAATAGAAATGTATTGAATTGATAGAGCTATAACAGAAGACCACAGACAACACATCAAGAAACATTTTGGTCCTCAGCTCATTTTAAGCAGAAATCACACTGACAGGGTGACCCTGTTTCCCCAGAATTCAACAAGGCAATCAAGTTATTAGTCCAACACAAACAATTTGAAATCTGCCAGTTATCCCTCCACAACAATATACAGCATTTTAATAAAGCTGGCACCTCAAGGAAAAAATAAATAAATAAAATGCAGTATCACTGTTATCTGCTCATAAACATTTTTATCCTAAGCTCATTTTAACTTGTTTTAAAATAGAACAACAACATATCACAGCACAATTAACCAGTTAAACATTGTAGTGCTACATAAACATTTAGAAATCTGTCAATTTCTCTGAAGAAGACAAGACAGAAATAAATGCTACATAATCTGGTAAAACACACAATTTTAGTCCTAAATAATGAGGAAGTGCATGTTTGAATTTGAAATGCCTTCATTTGGCAAACACATCTTACAATGGCTTTTTTCTGGACTTTGACTGTGCAAACTGGTGTACAGTATAACATCTTCAAAATCAAGGCCACTAACAAGTTCATGTCCAATAGCTAAAATAGAAAGTGCAGAGCCGTGTCTGTGACACAATTTCTCTCTAGAAGACAAGATAAAAATAAATACTACAAAACCTGGCAAAACACACAATTTTAATCCTAAATAATGAGGAAGTGCATGTTTGCTTTCATTTGGCATCTTGTAGAAAAGTCCTGGCTAGCTGAGTTGTCCTCGTCGTTGACGGAAGCTGACGGCAACATTAACAGGAGTGAAGAAATTACCTATTTTAGGTATATACTTTACATTTTCTGCGTTTCTGATGTCCTTTTCCTTTTTTAATTTCCGCTTCGCGCTCCCACTTAGCTTCTCCATGTCAGATTTTTTTCTGTTGTAGCAACGCCTGACGTAACCCGCTCGGCATAACATTTGACCAACCTCATGGGGACTGACCAATGAGGAGAGGGTCTTAACTTGAGGCCCTCTCTTCATTGGTCATTCCCCATGAGACTGACTCTCAACCGCTCTCAACTCACGTTCAAAGTCATAGGCAGCGCAGCGTCTCTCTGTGCAGCCCAAAAGCCCGTGTTGACAGTTTGTTTAATGTAAAGCGGGAGATTACCAGATACAGTATTTTGCTCGTGCCCTTGCTGCCCTGGGCCCTTTAGAGGTCTTGGGCCCCTGGGCAATTGCCCAGTTGCCCGTATGGTTAATCCGGCCCTGCCTGTATCAAAAGGCCTGTAGAATGAAGAGATGTGACAAAATACTTTTCAGGTTGTTGAGCGCTACCCCAAGTTATACCTTTAGGGGTTTACCTGTTGACCTTGACACTCATGAAGGTCAGCAGAGGTCCTCTTTATGATGTACTTTCCTGTTCCAGGAATATTCATGTTTGTTGGCCCACATATTTTTGTTGAACAACATGACTATTGAAGTTTTCAAATATTATAAGGCAATTTAAAAATGTTTTGTACTCCTAATAAATATAAAAAAAAGTTTTTATCAAACTACATTATTAACAAAATACTGATTAATTGACTGATTAATAAAAGTTTTTCCAAATATTATTAATGTCATTCTTTTAATGACAATTTTCTTTCTACATCTGTTCTCATATCATTTCAACTTCATATCAACTCATATCATCTTTTTTATGGCCCCCAAAAAGTATAAAAATAAATTTAATTCAGAAATTGAAAATGATTTTATCGTAGTAAATGTGTTTTCAAGTCATTGTTTGTATTAAAATAATTTTAATGTATTTTTTAATGAATGAATTGGGCCAATAAATGAGCGCCACATCACTGCCCTGGGTTTGAAAAATATTTCTGATTAATTAAGGCATTGAAGGTTTCCAAATGTATTTTTGGATAGCCAGTGAAACCCGAAGCAATATATCAGCCTTACCACAGTATAAAATATATCAGCCTTACACCCCCCCCCCCCTTTGCTTAGAGCAGCAAAACACTCCTGTAACAAACAGGTGTGAGGATCCTCCAACCTACTTTCATCCATTACCTGCAACCTACCTCTCAGCTTGTTGGCGAGTTATTTTCTTCTTCTCTGGCTTCTGTAGATCGTCCTCGGGTCCAAACCCAGCCAGCTGTTCAAACAGCTGCACAGGATGAAGCAAACCTTAAGTGCAGTCTTAGCCCTTCATAGAGATGTTCAGCTGTTCCACCACACCGGCCATCGCTGCGGTTTCAACCCACCAAGGTGATGTCAAGAGTTATCGAAGGTATATGGAAAGTGTGGTTCTTGCAAACATACAAATCTAAATTTTACAAAATTATAAAAAAAATTAAAGCTGCAAGCAGCGATGAAAGGGCCCTCGCACTCGGGCTCACCTCCACATAGGAGGAACAGTGAACGTTGGGCCATATGCTTATAAAATAGTAAATATTTGTGACACATTTCCTGCTGCCAACAGGTGGCGCTATGATTATAACTGAATATCGACGTGTAAATGTCTTTAGGCCAGGACTCTTACCAAACATGCAAAGTTTCGGGCAGATCAGACAATTCATGTTTAAGTTAGTATAAAATAATTCATTTCCTGTTGCCAGCAGGCGGCGCTATACTTATAATTGAAAATTGGCCTTTAGTTGTGTTCAGGCCAGTACTCTTATAAAACATGTGATGTTTGGGTCAGATGGGGAATTGTATGCATGAGTTACAACAACTTACTGTTCTATATAATTAATAGCATAATTTTGCACATACTAAGTGTTGCTAGAATGTTTGAAAATATTTCTAGCATGGTTAGCACACAATGGCATATTTTACTGTGTTGCAAATAGTGCATAAAAGTGTTAAAAATGACACTTCCTGTTGCCAGCAGGTGGCGCTATGACTATAACCAAATATGGGCATGTTGATTTATTTAGGACAGGACCCTTGTCAAACCTGTGAAGTTTGGGGCAGATCGGACATTGCTTGCCTGAGTTACAGCATCTTCCTTTTTCACTGCATTAGTAGCACGCTTTAGCTAAGTGTTGCTAGCATGTTTTAGTATGCTTCTAGCAGGTTGCCAGCCTATTTAACACTTGTTGATGCTTTTATTATCTTGCAAGGAGTCCATAACAGTTTTAAAAATGCCACTTCCTTTTGCCAGCAGGTGGCACTATCATCGAATACGGGCATGTTGATGTGTTCAGGACAGGACTCTTATCAAACATGTTCAATTTGGGGCATATTGGACACTGTATGCCTGAATTACAGTAACTTCCTAATTCACTGCAGTAATATGATGCTTTAGCATTTAGCTAAGTGTTGCTAACATGTTTCAGTATGTTTTTAGCATGCTGCCAGTGTATTTATCACTTGCTGGCACTTTTTAATATGTTGCTAGGACTCCATAACATTGTTACAAACAGAGGTGGGTAGTAACGAGTTACATTTACTTCGTTACATTTACTTGAGTAATTTTTTGGGGTAACGAATACTTTTCAGAGTATATTTAAAGATGGGTACTTTATACTCTTACTTGAGTAAATTTTTGGGGAAAAATCTGTACTTTTACTTCGTTACTGTGGGCGACGCTCCTCTCGTTACTTTATCTTAATGCAATAAATGTTATAATGCTTCAGTTTATTCCAAACGCGCCGTCTACTTTTCTCTGGGCAATGAGCGATGCCCATTCGTGAATGATTCATTCTTTTGAGTCAATACTGTTCAAAGGCTTGATCAAACCAATTGGCAAACGAGTGAATTGGTTCATGAATCAGTTTGAATGAGTCGTTCAGTTCCCTGCCGCACGCGCTGAGCATCTGAAGTGGTTCACTCGGAGTTGTAACGTTTAAGAACAGAAAGAGCGTTGAAAACGTGGCTGGAACTGCACTGAATTGAAATCTGCAAAGGTTATTATTTGCTAGCGATGGAGATCCTTATTAGATGAACATGCGTGTGCTGTCTACTGTTTAACAGGTAATAACTTGGGCTACATTCGATTACAGTACACGATACCACTGTGACATTAGTTTGTTGTACGTGTGTGGCTTATAACAGAGGGGAGTCAAGTTGAATGCAGCTTCCAAAAGACAAAAAATAGCCGATTAAGATTTTATTAATTTTAATACAATCACACTGGTGCAAGTACGTTCAGCGAGTCATATTATCAGCTGCTAAATTCAGATCTGTGATTGCTTGCTGGCGCTGAGCCAGAGATAGATGCGTTTATACAGCGCTGCCCATTATAACAAATCACACATGATTCTTTTGAGCTTATTAAAGCATTGGCCAATCAGAGGCGTTCAGATGAGTCATCGCTAAAATGCCGGTGCTTCCTTCACTCGCTCCTGACTGAATACCTCTTTCTGGCGAATTCTCTTGCAGAAACAACAAAGTGCAGATGTGTGTACGAATCTTTAATTAAGATATTGATTTCACAGTGTTAACAGTTTCAGTGATTTTAATGGGAGTTTCTGAGAGTGATTGAAATCTAGACTGTCAGTGAAAATTATCTTTAATAATGTAAATGTTATTTGCTCTCTTTCTGAACAATGAAAGATTAGTAGCAATATTTATATCACATTAACTTTCAATGTTAAATTCACATTTAATATAAAGTCAGTCGTATTAAAAATATGTTATGGCATGACACCTATATCTGTTACTTAAGTAAACAGACAGGGTTTTATAATAAATTACATAAATTGGAGTAAAGGCTGATGAAATATATACATTTATACACGCACACATACATTACATACATTACATACATTTTATCTATATATCTAAATACAAATAGGCTCAGTACAGTATATATGACCCAAAGTAACTAGTAACTAACTACTTGAGTAGATTTTTTTATCCGATACTCTTTTACTCTTACTCAAGTAACTATTCAAGACTAGTACTTTTACTTTTACTTGAGTAAATATTTCTAGAAGTACTTTTACTTTTACTTGAGTACAGTTTTTGGGTACTCTACCCACCTCTGGTTACAAATGCTAGGAGTCCATAACAGTGTTACACATGACACTTCCTGTTGCCAGTAAATGGCACTATGACTATAATGGAGTATGGGCATGTTGATGTGTTCAGTACAGGACTCTTGTCAAATGTCTGAAGTTTGGGGCAGATTGGACGTTGCTAGCCTGAGTTACAGCAACTTCCTTATTCAATGCATTAGTTGCATGCTTTGTCACTTAGCTAAATGTTGATAGCATGTTTTATTATGTTTCTATAATTTTGCCAGCCTATTTAACTCTTTTTGACAAGTTTTAATTTGTCTCTAGGAGTCCATAACAGTGTTAACCTTGTCACTTCCTGTTACCAGCAGGTGGCGCTATGACTATAACTGAATTTGGTCATGGGTGTCTGTTCAGGACAGAACACCTATCACACGTGTGAAGTTTGGGGAAGATGGGACATTGCTTGCCTTAGTTACAGCAACTTCCTTTTTCACTGCCTTAGTAGAATGCTTTAACACTTAGCTAAGTGTTGCTAGCATGTATTAATATGTATCTAGTATGTTGCCAGCCTATTTAACACTTGTTGATGTTTTTTAATATGTTCCTAGGAGTCCATAGCAGTGTTAACCTTGTCACTTTCTGTTACCAGCAGGTGGCGCTATGACTATAACTGAATTTGGTCATGGGTGTTTGTTCAGGATAGAAAACCTATCACACATGTGAAGTTTGGGGAAGATCGGACATTGCTTGCCTGAGTTACAGCAACTTCCTGTTTCACGACGAAACATCAAACTTTGTCAGGCCGCCAGGGACACACCCCTTGACGAAAACTCAAAACCTTTGCAATTTAACATCATAAAGGTCTTATCATGACCCTCACCAAATTTTAAGATAATCCGATTAAAACTGTAGGAGGAGTTCGTCAAAGTACGAGGCATGGAAATGGCAAAAACTGCACAAAAATTGTACAGGAAATTCAAAATAACTTACTTCCTGTTGGGTTTTGGATTTTGTACCAAGAGACTTTTTTGTAGGTAATGGTGTGTTACATGTGTGTACCGATTTTCATGAATGTACGTGAAACACAGCTCGAGGCGCACTCCATTGAAATTTAACAGGTGGCGCTATCAAGCCATTTTGCCACACCCACTTCTGAAACCTATATCAGATGTAAATTTTCGCCAGTCCTGATGCGTGTGCAAAGTTTTGTGAGTTTTACTGGATTTTCCATCAGATATATCGTTTGGTGTTGAGGCCAAATAATTACATTTTAGTCTCATCTGCCTCAGAATTTTCAAGGTGTGTCTTGGCAAAGCTCAATCGTGACTTATCAGTTGTGTGGCCTTTTTTGAGGAGTGGCTTTTTTTCTTTTTTTCTTTTTTTGCTAATTACGGTATTTTAGTATCATTACACTCGATGGGGTGTTTTATTTGGAGACATCCTGGCAGAGAATTACACCATAGCAAATAAATAAATAATCAACCATTCATTAATGCATCAAACAAATAGTTTGATGAATAGAAATAGTTAATAGAAAACCATTTCCGCTCACATACCCATCCCTGACTCACCTCACCCTTCAGTCTCAATCCTTGTGAGTCATGCTGTGGTATTTAGGCCTTCCTGTGTGTCTGTTCCTGGCCCAATTGATTATTGTCTTGGTGATGTAGTGAAAATTGGAAGATGCTGAGCCTCAGGCTCCCTGTGGATTTCCTCAGCTGTAACCCTAGGGATGGAAAAGGCAGACCTACATTAACCCCTTGCACTTCCCATCTCCTCCTGTGTTCCAAGGCCAGGGCCTTCAGAGGGTACTACATTATTCATGTCCTATTGAAATGATATACCTGCGACCAAACATAATGAACTCTGATGCTGCAGAGAATTCTAACTTGCCGAGGTACCAAACCTGAAGAACGATAAAAGGTTATGCTCCTTATCTACATTCTATGACAATATTATGACAGTTAAAAATGTCCATACATTTAAGAATTAGTAAAAAAAAAAAAAAAAAAAAAATAGAAATGTTATTTGCTCACCCTATTGTTGCTTAGATATTTTGAAGAACTGAACCTCAATATAATGAATTTTAATAGCATGAAAAAAAAGTCATAAAGATTGACAAAGTCATAAAGAGTTGTTCAAATTTGTAGTTTTCCTTTAAAGTAACGAGAATCTATTGAAAACACAGATTTTTTTTTTTTTTTTTTTTTTTGAAGAAGAAGCAATTTCATTTGATTACAAATAAATGGCAAGAAGCACATTGCATCAAACATGCAATTTCAAAGCAGACTGACTGAAATAGTATTTTCTTGTAAAACTTACTCCAATAACCTTTGTTTTATTTACAGCTTTGGAATTTTTTTTTTTCATCTTTAAATTAATTTGATGAATTATTGTTCTTAATAATTATAAAAAAAAATAGTTTTTTTCTAAATCTTTAATAGAAAACAATAGAAAAAAATGTTGCTGGGCCAACTAACCAAATTAAAATGAGATGAAATTGAAGTACAAAATTACTAAAACTAAAATTTAAATAATAAATAAATCAAAGCTAAATAAAAATATAAAAAAAATAAAAGCTTAAACTAAAATTAAAACTGACATTTTAAGTAAACCCTTCTGGATACAATACTTTTTATATATTTCATATGCATTGCATTTTGTAATAAGAGTCGAATGAGACCATAAAATAAAGGAAGTTATATATCATTTTTGTTACACATATTTCATGCACTCTATCTCAGAAGGCCAGTACTAGTAAAAGACATGCTCAGGGTAGAGACATGAGCTTCAGAGATACTGGAAAAAGCACCCATCTGTTTAGAGTATCTTAGTCCTACTCACAAAAAAAAAAAAAAAAAAAAACATGCTGTCAGAAAGTGAGGCTTTGAGGAGGGGGGGATGCTGGTCGGTTAACCTCACATGAGGCGCCTCTTTCTGCCTGAGAGGAGATGCACATACCAAGATCTTCATCAAGAGTGGAAGACATCCATCATTCACCCCAGTGCCATTATAAACAACCCAGACCCAGCCATGGAGAACCCCAAATGGTGTACCACCTCTAGTCTGACAAGATAGATGGTCCAGCTTCTTGGAACAGGCGTCCGGTGAAGAGCAGACAAAGCAGCCCATCTGCTGGTGGATTAAGACAAGACCGCATGATTAATTCTAATATTTAGACCTGCACACACAAAGTGTTATTAGCCATTTGGAGGGTGTGCCCCACTGGCACAGTATGTAATTGCTACTAAATGGCTGTGTATAATGAAAAATCTCACAGCGCTAAAGCAAATCACCTCCCTGTTGCTAAGTTATCACCGGCACACACGTTCGCATGCAGCCGTATTCAGCGTTTAGGTTGCAACGGGGGTTGTCGGATTTACATAATTACATTTGCTGGATTTCAATTACAGTTTTACACCATCAACGAGAACATATGTGCGTTTAAACTCTAGCATGCAGGTGAATAGTTGAACAGGAGCACAGATTGTATGAATTGTATGATTTCCACAACCGCTTCATTCACATCAGATGGCAGGATGTAACAGCTCGTGCCACGTTGAGAAGGAAAAAAGCTTTGTTGTGGGCCTCTATGTGCTGTGAGGAGGGATAGGATGGAGCTGAACCTTGAAAATGCCTGCCATGAAAATAGATGAACAGGCAGAGCAAATGGTTCCCACTTTCAGTGTAAACAGTAGCAGCATTCCCTTTACATATGCTTCTATCTACACTATAAAAAACAACCACATTTTTGCCCAGCTGCTGGGTGAATATTGGACAGACCACATTTTGGGGATAACCTGACCCATTATTAACATAACGGTTTATTTTACCCATTAATTTTTACAATAATAATTACAATTAAGCTTACTGTAAAGAAGATTTTTCAGTAATAATGTTACTTTACCAAATTACTCAAATCTGTTTAACGTTTAAAATATACAGACAGAAAAACATTAGGTAGTAATGAAAAAGCCAAATTAAATTTAAATTAAATTAAATGAAATTAAAAATTTCCAAATGATGAATTAAAGCTCACCAAGTAACTTTTCTACAGGTAAATAATAAGGTAAATACTAATATATGGTGGCATACACATACAGAACACCATCATGGTAACACATGACACTAATACAATGCAATAAACATTAATTTAACAATGCCATGTTATTTAAAAAAAGAAAACTAATACTGATAAGAAAGACTAAGAAACATATTTTTTTATGATAAACTACTGATATTGTGTTATTCTTTTCTATACCCACTGTGTGTGTGTGTGTATATATATATATATAATGTAATTTCATAACTTCTTACCACAAGCATTTGCTCTTTGCCTTATGCTTCATCTTAACTCATGCTTCAATTCCCATGTGATAATGAATCCATCCACAATGGATTCACACCCACCTGGGTCACTTTGCACATAGCCACCCTCAAATAGTAAAAAGTAAATACTGCTTGCATTATTTAGATGTCATATTGAAAACAGAGGGTGTGGTGTGTTGATTTTAAGGGATGGTGTTCACTTCGACGCATGTAGTTTCAGAATGCATGTTGAACTCTTGAAACCCGTGCCATGTTTGTCTGATACAGTAAGATAGCAGGTTCCTGTAACCTGTCAGAATACATTAAAAGCCCACAGATAAGGACTGTATTGTTTCTTTGTTCAGGTTGAGAAAGTGTTGGAAACAGTGCTGGAATCAGTGCGGTTTGGCATCAAAGTTGCGATGTTGAAAACATTTTAATTAGGTTCAAATTACAGTGGAATGATTCTTGGAAGTAATTTTGTGTTAAATAAGATACACAGTATTTTGCTGAGACTGCTTATTCAATGTCTTTGAAATAATAATTTAAATAGTAGTATTATTCCTTAAGGGATTGCATTTTAATTTCTGATCTGCTCTTTCAGCCTCTCTGAACATTATAGTGTTGATTACACATTGCGAAGAATAACATTTTTTACATCAAATATTAAAACAGCCATAAAATAGTAAATATTTTTTGTTAATTATGTTCTTTCATTTTAGTTGCAGTTAAGCTACAGTATAATGCCCAATCATGTCATTTACATTTTTATTTTTTTTAATTAAAATGCTTAATATACTGTTCCGTTTAATTTTAAGCTTTTGTAAAAAAAAAAAAAAAAAAACACATTTGATATTCATTGAAATCAGAACAGTGCTCTCTAACCCAGATTTATAGTTTGAAGGACTGTGCAAGTGTATGTTTGATGTTTTATTCACCTGCCCTGCTCTTTAGATCTCATTAATACTTAAAATGGAACTACAGAGAAAAAAGAGCTGATGTGACCAAATGTGACTTTAGTGCGCACCGTAGGTTTTTCAAAACACCAATGTTTTAGAATGCATTGCATTCATAAATTTGAATATTTTAATGTCTGGCTATCTAAGACTATTTGACTTGCTCACAATATAAATCCTCATTGCACTAGAAAGATTTGGTTGGAACACACACACACGTATATATATATATATATATATATATATATATATATATATATATATATATATATATATACTGATCAACTAAACCTACTTATCAGGCTCGGAAGACCAGCTATAGACCAGAAAATCTAATCAAATATACCATACCATATAAACATATATACTATGGTATGTGTGTGTGTGTGTGTGTGTGTGTTGTATTTGTCTTTTCTTTTACAGACCATCCTTATGATTTTGCCTGCAGGGGGTTTGAGGGGCATTAACTGATGTTAATCTAGCCATGAGCTGAAACACCTGCTCCCTGTGTATGGCATATAAATGAGCTCTCTCTTTCTGCTGAAGCCACAGGACACCTTGGCAAGAGGCAAACTAAATGAATGATGTGTGTCATTGCCATTTTTCATACACATCACTGTAAACCGCTGTGCCAGTTTGTCTTTATTGTTGAGGGAATTGCTTCTGAGCCATGACAAGATGGAGAAGCAGAGAAGAAAAGGAAGAAGTCTTACAAAGAAAAGAAAAAATAAAGAAAACAGCTACTTAGTTTGCAGGTCTAGCTGGTCTCCCAACATGACAAAATAGGTTTAACTGGTCACTTATCCAGTGTCTTAGCTGATAAGTACCCAAATCCTTCTAAATCCAACAAACCAAACCAGCTGAGACCAGGCAAGGCTGGATTTAGTGTTTTCATCCTGATGTGGAGTGCATGTATAATGACAACGGTCTTTCTGTTTAAATGTAGTGTTGCAGCTGACTTTGCCTGTTCACTCTTTCCATTTGTTTCCGCTTTCTAAAACACTTCACTGTCACATACCTGCTTCAGCAGGATGATAACAGTAATTTAACATCCATTACGATGATCAAAAATCCTATTATAAACCAGATAAATTATAAACCATCACGCAGAAGGTGTTCATTGTATATGACAGTGACCAGTAGTGTTACAACACTCCCCAGTCTCCTCTGTTATATTGCTGTAATGTGAGATGAACACATGTGGGCTGAAAAAGGTCGTCTGGCCAATTAGCAAGTATTCGCTTTGCTATGCTTGGACTTGCACAAATTCGTTCCCATTATTGACTGAAAAATGCCCTTTATTGAGAAGTCTTCCGGTGTTTCACAGCTCTTAGGTCTTCATTTTCTGTGTAAATCAATGTTGTTATTGTTAGATAAATTTCAAATGTAAAAGTTGTTTTCATTAATTACTGCTAAAATAAAATAAAAGATGAAATAATTACATTTTAAACACTTTAAATTGCACGTTAATATCAATAAAAATATTTTTAAAAAACAAAATTACTAAAAATGAAAATGAAAAGTGAAATTATAAAACAAAATCTAATTACAAATACACTATAACACTGAAAAACACTATAACGCTAAAAATAACACTGGTGTAAATCATTCTCTTTGAGCTTGGTAGCATCACTGAGGTGTTTTAGCAGTTTGATCATCTAGCAGAGGTGAGAGGTTAAAAGCCCTCTTGCTTTCTGTTTATGGCTAATGGTATAATACAAGATGGTGATCTATTTAGAGGGCGTGAATAAACATCATCCATTGTCTTGACAAGGCTTAATGCAGACTAATCTCTTTCCTCAGTCTCTGGCTTGGGCTGAGGGAATGCTTTGAAGGCATACTTTTTATTATGATTTGAAAGGGAAATATTGCTTCCTTGAGGGATGAGCTAGTGCATTACTCTGCAAAAGTGGACAAAATAAGTTTTTATTTGAATTAGGCCATTCCATTTATTCGTTTTTGTGTTTAGGTAGTACTTTGGCATGGTTTCAACAGCTCTTTGGAGATTGTCCTGAGAAAGTGATCTGCACGCCAACAGTCGAGCTGTGCACTTTCTTTCATCAAAAGAGGGGAAAAACATAATGAGGGACACATTTAGAAGGAAATTTTGACTACCATCAATAATTGATTAAAGACCCATATGTTCATATTTCAATAATGTAACAGGCTTAAAATTTTTAATAAACAGAATAGCAAGTGATAAACTGCAGGCAACCTTACTTCAAAAACTTAACAAGGGAATGCCATTTAGAAAGAATTGTACAGAAGTCATCATTAAAAAGTATGTCTCTTAGAATTTGAATATAAGAAAGTAGAATTAAAACGAATGAAAAATTCAGCTGACAAGTTTGTCAAGGCTCGTTGGCTTGATAAAAGCTTTGTTTGAAAGTTTTGAAAGTCCTTGTGAAGGTAATCGAGATGCATGGATGGATGAAACAATCTACCAGAATGCATTGCCTGTATTAAATTTCATTAAATTAAATTTAATTAAAAATAAAGTAAATTAATTTTTCATTCCATTTCACTCACCTGTGGGGTGTGAACAATTCAGTTCAATTCGAATTCACACTCGTAAATAGAAAGGAAATAATTTTGTGCAACCCTCATCGTTGTTTGTTTTAAATTAAATTACATTTTTAAAAGAAATGTGATTAGAAGTGGCACATTGATTTGAAGTGGCCATTCATTTGAACAAGAAATGTTTTATTAATAACCATTTCATTTAATTCTTACCAGATAAATATAGGAATCTTAAATTTTGTATGAGATACGATGTACAAAAATAGAGTCACAGACATTGAATCAAATGTATTACAACACTCCCTGCTGGTCTATTCTACTTGTATACTGTGATGTTGTAATACTAGTACAGTACAGTTTTATTCAATTATATGTTTCATTCCCTCCCCAAAAGACACGTGCACTAAAGAAAGTCTGAAGCACTTGTTCCCTGAGGGATTTCTTTCTCCTCTTGCTCCGTCAACACATTTATTTGCTTGAAACCTTGTGACACTGTAGCCTGAAATCTCATGAGCTAATGAGTTTATTCACAACACTCCACTGCATGTCAGTGAATAATTTATTGTAAATGTGTCAGATAAGCACTTTAACTGGACAACCATATCGTTTTTCTAGATAGTAAGCAGATTCACTTCACTTGCTGTCTGTTTTGCTGATGCTGTAGCATTTTGCTTTGAATAAAGACAGAAATTCCTGCTGCCATTTTCCAGCCCAGCATATTTCAAATGTCTGTTTTGCAGCTAATCAGCTGTAAAATTATTTACAGGATGAAGGATTTTCTGAAAAAGCAGTGTCAGAACATCCTTTGATTTCACTCATACAAGCTCCGTGTTTGCCTCCAGCAGCTGAAGGGATCCTTTTTTGAAATTCTTTCCAGTCACATTTGCATGCAGAAGAAGGATAAGCCTGAAGGTTTAAAGGGTTGAGTGGTAGTTGGACTTAAACTCCTTGTACCAGTTGTTTTTCTTAACCCAACACTTGAAAAGAAGGATTAGAGCACTAGGCGTTCATCTGGCTTTTTAACTGCTTCACACATCACAGTCACGTTGCCTTACACCTAGCTTTGACCTTGCAAGTGCTTTTAAATGTCTGCTTTGAGAGCAGACAGGGTGGTCCCCGCTTCACTCTCAGACGAACATGTGACCGCAGCCACATGACCTGTGAACATGCGAATGTTGTGCTCACTAGAATTATTGTCGGTAAAAGGAATAAAGCAGTGCTTCTCTTTTGTATTTTAAACCTAGATATGTTTTGTGGATAACCTTTTTTATAGTTACATAGTTACATGTTACATGTACTTACTTTAGTAATAACAATAAATTATGCATAAATACAAGTATATAACCGAAACTGAACCCTAACCTTAACCTTAGTAAGGTAGTTGAAATTACTGTGTAATTACACTGTAACACACAAAAAAAAACTTAAAAAGTCCCGTTCAGACCATGGATGATAACGATAATGATTAAGATACAGGTTTAAAAATCACACAACAGCTGTAACAATAACGGTGTAGAGGAATGATATAATTGGAATCGGTTTTAGAAAGATTTTTCTCCAGCTGATGAATGATAAAAGTATTGTAACCCAATCTAAATCCACCCTTCTTGTGAGTCAGAGCATTCAAAGAGACAGAAAACATGAGGGCAGTGCATGCTTATAGTAAACAAATGTTGTGTATTGGTTTGGATACTAAAATAGTTATGATTATTGTTATCTTTATAGTTAGTGTTCTTAGTGTGAACCAAGCTGACAATCGGCGAGTGATGGTCTGGCTAGTTTGTTTGGTGTGTTCCACTCGTCGGCTCTCGTCGGGCCCACATTGTTGATTCGGCATCGGAGACGTTGGATGTTCAGTTTAGCGAACGATTCAGTGCTGAGAATTAAAGTGAAAGTGATGAAAACAAGTATGTGTAGGAAAGCGCTACAGACAGAAGGCTGTTTAAATGTTACGTGATCTTTCCCAATCATTCTAATACGTGAATGTTTTCATAACAACATGGACCGCTTAAAAAGATTAAAGTTATCAAGGTTACTTATATTCAAAACAGTAAGCAAGCTCTGCTATGTTTATGTTTCGTATATCTGCATTTATCTCGTCTATCTTTATTTCGGTTTCTCCTTTTGAATGGCAAATATATAGGCTACTATTAATAGCTGCTGATATGAACAACTCATTCCTCTCACACATGCACAGAACCCACGTTTTAGTTTGCGGTCGGCTGTTGTCTGTGAGGTGTGTTCCAGCGCAGCTTTTTGGTCTGACGCTGGCGACAACACAAGTCGGCTTGGTGTATCTAGGCCTTTAAAGGCATAAAGGAGGCATACAGTGAAAATATTTAGACAGTTAAATATCCTGATATCATAATGGGAAAAAAATATATTTAGAATATATAGTATTATTATAGTATGTTTACAGTAGACAAGTTAAGAAAAGTTAAGTTGTGATACCAAATATGACCACATGGAGTTGCCAAAAAAAGAAACAAAAACAATAAACCAGCCGCCTTGAGTTGACTGCATATATCCACTACAGTAGGCTACATGGATCCATTCAGAATGACTAAACACAGCAACACACACATGAAAATATTATCCTGAATGTGTGTGGAAACAATTTGAATGTACTGAAAAGTGTCTTTGCATGAATACAATGTATGATCTGTGCATCAAAGAGTGCTCATACACGGTTTGTTTGTGCATCAATATATCAGAGTCACTCATGCTTACTGTATTACTCCTGTACCTCACCGCTTTTAACTTGATTGCAACCCTCAACCATCAAAAACTTTCTAGAGAGAATCTAGTTTGCTTTATCCAGTTGAAACACATTTTCCGTTCCGTTTCGTCTGTATTTCACACAGCATGATGAGTAAGGGCTTGCGCTCTTCACAAATAATCACAGAAAATGACAGAGCATGTTGAATAATTCACTGAAAATGCAACGCGAGACTATATTCTCTCTGCATTCTCTCACATTCTTCAGACATATCTTCTTTTTGTGTTTTGAAATTCATAGAGCTTTGAAACAAATTGAGGTTGAGTAAATTACATCATTTAAATTTTTAGGTGAAATACTCATTAAAGGTAAAACATGAAAATGTTGAGGTTTTTAAAACCAGATGAAACCAACTTGAATACAAAGAGTACATTTCTAAGAACGTCATGAGTGTGTTTTTCCCCCCACCAGTAAATATCTTACTCTGTGTCTCGTGAACGGCTTGATTTCGATCCTGGTTCAGAGCAGCAGGTGATCCGGGAGGTGGAGAATATTCACCCATGTGGTGCCTGAACCACAGGGTAGGGGAGATACACAGGCCCTTAATTGATCTGCCAATTATTCAGTCCTGATAGCCCAGCAGCAGGTGCATTTAGCTAGAATGAGAGAAACCGAAAGAGAGAGAGAGGAAAGCAGAAGGGGTTTGAGAGAGGCCCCTACCATGAGTTAACATCTCTACTTTTCCCTAAATCACTTGTTCTCTGTATTTTTATCAGCATGGTGGCTTTTCTCCTGTCAGATCTCCCATTTAATTCCCTTCGTCTCTATCGCTAGTCCTCAGATAGTTTCTCTTCTCTGTGGTAATCCATCCTATTCTACATGGTAATGGTCCATCAGTGGCGATCAATATTTCATACAGAAATAACCCAACTTGAGTGTTCTTGTCTAACCCGCCCTCCCCCAGCCCTGGGGTCATCGAAACTGTTATTTCAGGAAAAAGAGCCCTGAGCATGCATAAGGAGGAGAAGGGCCAGGCATCAATCATTCATGATACACTGCTGCCTGCCAGAAGAAACACAATGATTTATGCAACACTTGTTATGACGCCTCTGTACAGTCGGGTCATTGCACTGCGATGCTTCGTGACTTGCAATAATGGAGCAATAAGGGATTTTTAAACACCTCTGATGTCTGGCTTTGACTGAGATCAGATGTGCTTTCTTATGGTTATATGACATGCTGTGCTCTCACATAACTACTTTATATTTAACATAAGGACCTGGATGTTTTTGTGTTCGTTTTCCACATTCCAAGGACATTGATTTTTATTTATTTATAATGTATTACATTTAGTATATTTTCAACTGTTTGTACTATTAGAACATATAAGGCATTTAAAAGAATATGCCAGATTTAATACTTAAGGTCAGTTGATATAATTTTGATGACCACAAAAAAATGTTTTTACCAGTTTATGGATTTCAAAGCAAACATTTGATAAAAACATGTTATTTCTTCTGTTAAAAGGATTATGTAATCTGTACTGTTCAGATTTTACAGTCATTTTAGGGTTTATGGTGTTAAAACAATTTTTCTGGGATATCAAATTGGCTTAAATAGAACATAAAAGGTTAGTATGTGATTTTGTCCCCCCACAAAATCATGTTGACACATTGGTTTACATCTTGTGGCTATAATATTAAATATATTATTAATATAAAATTAATATACTGAGATATACTGTATCTACAGATCAGAATATCATAAGCAAGTAAGAAACCACACAGAAACCACATAGCAACATACTAGCAACAATACGCTCACAATTTCTGAATAATAAAAAGTCACATATTGGATTATAAATAAAGTATTAAAAGTATTAAAAATATATGCCTTTCCAAGTCTCTAATCAGAGAGGATTAAAACAGCTCTTGTCAAACACCTCCACAGGGCTTTTTGATGCAGCAGCCTTTTCTCTCTTTTTCCACATGTTCTTTCATGTATCTGAGGAGCACCGTGTCGGCTGCAGTTCTCTGCCACTTCCTGTCAAGTTTAGTCAAGAACTCTGCTCAGATAGGCTGTAGAATGCCCATCAAAGTGGAGTTCAGACTCTTCCTGCTCCGCTCGCTCCAGACACCTGCTCTGTGTTGCCCTTAAAAGCTCAGAGTGACGAAGACTGTGGACCGGTGCTGTCAAGGTCTTGGCTATCTGATCATCGGCAGTGGAATTAATGACTGCTCTGCAGCCGTTTGATGTCTGTCTGCTTTCAAGAGCTCACAAGATGTCATCTTCTGCCACACATACGCAATCCTACCCTTAAATGATACTGGTCAGATCAAAGCTCTGCAGCTGTTAAAGTAGATAAAGTTACAGAATGCACCATCCAGAAGAGCCTGTTTTGTGGGACTCACAGGCATGGACTGTAGCCCAGACCTCCCTGTGAAGGAGGCTTTGGACAGTGCAGGCCTGAATAGGCAACATGAGGCAGGCTAAGGGTTGACATCATCCCCTTAATAACTCCTTCATTGCTCAGACACGCCACCCACATGCACACATGCTTCCTGCCGATCATTACCGCACTTGCCCTGGGATAATAAATGTGACACCTACAGCCAGAGTGCAGCTGATAGGACGACACCTGTCACAGATTCCCTCACTATGGCCACTGGTGCATTCAACATGCGAAACCAGAAGATGGACCTTAAATTAAAGAGATAGTTCTGCCGAAAATGAACATTCTGTCATCGTCCATCACCCTCATGTCATTCTAAACCACCTTTAACCATATAATGAAAGTCAGTGGGGCCCAAAACAGCAATGGACCCTACTGACTTTCACTGTGCAGAGAAGAAAACACAAAGATATATGTTTTGTGTTCTACAGAATAAAATGAACTACCTTTTATGAAAAAAAATCATTTTTTTAAATGTTTTTGCCTTTTTAAAGTTTTTGCAGTCAGACTTACTGGTGAAATGACGGCATTCCAGTAGGAGCGATTAGGAGTATTGCATGAGGTAGGAAAGTTTCCACATGTGAATTCTGCTCATTTTCAAGCTGGTCATGTGAATTTGCTATGCTGACCAACAGAAACTGACTTATGTGTGAGTGGTGCTTTATACTTCACTATGCTATTGATTGATAGTTGATGGATCATTTTTTTGCCTGTGAAATTTCACCAATGTGGCAGAGCTTCACCAAGGATGCATTTATTTGATCGAAAATTCAGATAAAAACAGTAATATTGTGAAATGTTATTACACTTTAAAATAACTACTCTATTTGAATATATTTTAAAATTTAATTTATTCCTGTGATGGCAAAGCTGTATTAGTATCAGCAGCTATTACTCCAGTCATCAATGTCACATGATCCTTTAGAGATCATGCTAATATGCTGATTTGGGGCCCAAGAAACATTTCTTATTATTATCAGTGTTGAAAATGGTTCTTCTTAAAGTGCCCCTTTTTTTGCCATTTCGAACATTGACTTTCATGCAGTGTGTAATGTAGTTGTTTGTGAATGTAAACAATCTGCAAAGTCGAAAAACCGAAAGTGCACGATTAATAAAGTTATTGTCTCCCAAAAGAAAGAATTGACTCTGAACTGCCTAAATGAGTCGTCAGTAACATATTTGCATGATGTTTGAATATATTCTACATTGGCCTCTGATGAACAACTTGACCCGCCGTCACAGTGTAGCTTGTTCATGTGGTTAACATCATGTTGAGAAGACACTGTGTCCTGCGCTGTGAAAGTTAATTTGTTTTATTTTTATTTCCAAAAGATGAGGCTGCAAAGAATAAGTGGTTACGTTCACAGCAGTACAATCCTAATCTTTTTTTGTGTTCCCGTCATTGTACTGACAATTGCTTCTCTAATTTTGGGGAGTTCAATACAGGATTCACAAAACACTTGCTCTTGAAAGATGGCTTGTTCCCAGTTTATTTAAACCAGCTGGGTCCACTGAACCACAACCTGTAAGTATGATAAATGACAGTATGTGGTAGACCAATAACAATAGACTGGGCCTTCTGACCTATCAGAGCAGAGTAGGCTCACAGAAGGACGGATATAAAGAGACTGAATCTATTTTTTTTTAAGTTGTTGGAAAACGGGGTGATATTAAATGCCTATTTAGAGAAAACAAATGTGTTTATACGGATAATTTTTTTTCAGGATTATTTGATGAATAGAACGTTCAAAATAACCAAATATATCTAAAATAAAAATATTTTGTAACATTAAAATGTTTAATTTCAATTTAATGCATCCTTGCGAATTAAAAATATTAATTCCTTAAAAAAAATCGTGAACTGTCCCTTTAAAGTCTTATTTTGTGTTCTGAAGAAGAACAAAGGACTTACGGGTTTGGAATGACATGAGGGTGAGTAATTAATGACAGAATGTTCATTTTTGGGTGAACTATCGCTTTAAGATTTTATTGTTTGTGTAATTACTGTGTTTTATACACCCTTCTCAGTTTTCACAGTGGCAATGCAATTTCTTCCAAAAAAATAACAAACACTCTGATTTCTCCTCTGATTTAACTTGAGACACGTTTTCGGCTCAGACTTCTCAGAAGCACAGTCTTTATCATATGCACATAAAACCGACATATCTTGTTCAGTCCAAGACTGTTGAATAATCCCTTTTTCATTCCTCAGCTCTCCAAGTCAAACATGTCTGCCTCTCCACAGTTTCGCTGAGGTGGCCTAGCTTCTTTGGGCCCTTTGTGTGTGTGGTCCTTACCAGGGAGGCAACCGCACGGCTTGAGTCCGTCCTCTGTGGCGGCCCGCGTGCTGCTTCTTGGACTCGTCGTGGCGCACTCTCTCCTCCTGCCAGGCCCCTCCTCCCTTCTCATTGAGAGACGTCGACACCAGATGTTTACACAAGGAACTGGTGGAATGCAAGGCTGTT
The DNA here is from genome assembly GCF_963082965.1 of Carassius carassius. Taxonomy (NCBI): domain Eukaryota; kingdom Metazoa; phylum Chordata; class Actinopteri; order Cypriniformes; family Cyprinidae; genus Carassius; species Carassius carassius. Next base: position 16,553,308 of record NC_081758.1, read on the forward strand.
GTAACTGTACTCTGTTCAAAACTTTGTAGAAATAATAGCCAGAGGTGTTTTGACTCATCAGAGAACCTGAGCAGGGTTCCTTTAATGTGGCTGTGAATGTCGTTCTGTTAAATCAGCCATATAACATAGCTCTCTTTTGATTTGTTTAAAAGTGGTGACAGTTAGAGAGTCTGTATTGATGTTTAACAGTGTATCTTACTTGTCACTTTACAGCTTTGTTTGATTTTGGCAATGAAACTAATATATGCAATTAGAACTTGCAAACAGTGGAAATGTTTGACACTGTTGTTGGTCACTTGGTTTTTAATACTGGGGCAATGCAGCACAGTAGGCTCTCACTTATTTTTCTACATACTGTACATTCACTTCCGTTTAAAAGCCTGAGGATGCAAAGATTGTTAAATATTTTTGTAATAAGTCTCATATGCTCTCTAAGGCTGCATTAATTTGATTATTGTAAAATATTATTACCATTTAAAATATATATATTTTTTATTATAATATGTAGTTTATTCCTGTGAAGCAGTGATCATTACTCAGGTCTTCAGTGTCACATGATACTTCAGAAATTATTCTAACATCCTGATTTGCAGCACAACAACCATTTCTTACAATAAATATTCCCAAAATTTTGCTTGTTGCATTGATATATATATATATAGTGATATTTTTCAGGATTCTTTGATGGAAAAAAAGTTAAAAAGAATATATATATATATGTATATAATAAATGTGTTGTTGTTGTTTTTAAGTTAAAAATGTCTTTAGTCACTTTTGATCAATTTAATGCATCATTGCTTTAAAAAATTAATAATGATATATATATATATATATATATATATATATATACTGTATATAAATATATATATATATATATATATTAGTATTTTTATTATGTCAAAAAATATAATGTAATGATGAGTTTGTGAAGTCATTATAAGTGTGAACTTTATGAATGAAATCACACAGTACATTATGAAGAATTTTTCAAGATACAGTACATTTTGTAATTGAAAGATACAGATACAGCCAATGGTTTTACTGGATATTCCTATTATTGTATATGGCAAGTCCTTCAAATTCCACAAGATAAACAATAAGAAATATGCCAGCCGAAGCATCATGGAAATCATGAAAATTTGTTCTTAGTTTCACACTCCTTAGCCGTGCAGTGTGTTGCAGAGTGCAAAGCCCTCGGCTGTTCTGATTGGCTGAGCTGATGTTGTTTTAAGTGTGGACAGAAAATTGTGTTGTGTTGTGTGGTGTTGTGTTACATGAGGCCTGACTGAATAGACAGCTACTAAGGTCAGACAGATTGTGGCTACATCTCTTGGTTTATTGAAAAGCATTTCTGCCTGTTGAAATCGGTCAGTCTGATATTACCTGAATCAATTTCTGCTTATCTATGTGAACCATTGCTGGGGTACAAAAGGGGCTCAGTAAAACAATTTACGTTATAAAAAGATCTTGTCTCTCTCATCGCATTCATCAAGTTTCATGTGTTGGCTGTATCTCACCATGCTGCTCCTACACAATGATTCGTGTGTCAGTCTGTTGTTCTGCTGTTAGTGATGGTGGTGACCTTTATTATGAGCCTATTATTCCTTTGTCTTTGACCTGCCATCTTGTACTGTCAGGTCTGTCAGATAGTTTACACTTAACAAGTATCATGGACTAACTAGAAATAAACTAGCCTGGAAAGTTGGAAATGCACACATACCGGTAATTTTCTACCAGGACACTATCCACTAATTTTACAGAAATTTCCATTAACCCTAAAACACAATGCAATGCAGTGCAAAATTCAAAATACAAGTACAACAGTGTGATGCACTGCTAACCAATATATTGTCCAGTCTACATTTCTGTGAGACTGATTGCAAAAACAGTTCAGATTTCTGTGTGATTCAAATGATACCAAACATTGCTTACTGTATATATGAAAAAAAAGAAATTTGACTGTACTGTGGATGATTTTTTTGTTTGTTTGTTTTATTAGTTGAAATTAATCAAAATGCTAACATTTATTTAATTTGTGTTTAAAAATAGATAAGCCAACTAGAAATAATGTGGAATCCTATTGGGATTGTGGCTATAATTTATTGGCTGTAATATATTGGCATGTTTTACGTATTGGACCAATATCAATAACATTATATAGTCATATTCAATGCCTGATATGGCAGTTGATGTATCCCTAGATGTATCCCTAGATATTGTGTTAAAATATATGCTCTTAAAAATTGTTAATTCAGACTGCCCCCATTCCCTTCTATCACTTACAGTAGGTGACCCAAAAAAGCCCAAACCTAGGGTTTATGTCATTCCTAACAAATGGCATTCTACATCAGAGTGCTCCTCATTTATCACACCCTCATTTGACACTCCCATTTTCAGAGGCCCACTCTTTCACAGGACAAGAAGAGGGCAAATTCATCCTGCATCAATTTCAATGTAAGCCTTCTGCTTCAGTTATCTGTCAGAGAAAGGTAAACACTAAGGGAGGCTTGCACGCACATGGAGCACACTGGGAAACCAGCTCTGTTGTGAATGTTTATAACTGCTTATTATGGCGGTTAATGCTCCTCTGTGATTTACAGGCTGTTCTTGAAATCGAATGTTTAACTTTGGCCAATAAAGCTGTGTGAATCAGCTCATGACTCACCTTTTCTGACCGAACATATATGAGCAAATGTGTGTTTAGAGTACTTTTGGTTTACACTGCTAAGACCACCATCACATAAAGAGATACTAAAATACTGAAAGGAGTATAAATATTTCAGACGTTTCATATTTGTCTTCTGTATTTTTAAAAAAGATAGTCAAGCATAATGGAAACATGGTATAGTTTTGAACCCTGTAGTGAAGAGCTGAGTTACATCTGTGTTACATCTGTGTTATTAATGCTATTAACGACAACATTTTTCAGATTATGATAGTACTTTATCTGCTTTCAGAGTTGCACCTTCTGTAAAAATGTTTTTTGAAGTATTGAAGCTTTAGCAAGACAAAATTATATATTTATATTATATATATATATATTTTTTTTTTTGTACAGCACACAGAGCTTTACAGCAGAGCAAGTGAACTGTCCTCTCATATACAGTGTATTTTATTTTATCTGTTCAGGTTTAATCCTGTCAGCCTAATTGATATTGTTTATTCATTCAAACACTGAAAAATATGTTTCATTATTTTTGTGCTATAAAATAAGACTGGTTAAATTATAAATTTATAATGTTGTATATCTAAAAATATACACCATCATCACTGTATTGCATCGCATTATACATTTCACCACACAATAAGAATTATCCTTAAACTGCATATTTTCGCTCAGTTTGGGCTTCTGAATAATATTGAGTTGTATTTTCCCCCTCCTCGAGTATGAGCTGCATATTCAGTGCTGTGAGTATACAGTATATACATACATACATGTAAATATTTTTCAAATATATACATGTATGTTTGTGTATTTATATATAGGCTACATAATGAATATGCCCAGTACACACATATATTATTGAAACAAAAACTTTTATTTTGGATTAGGTGATTAATCATTTGTCAGCACAGTTTAATACTATATCATATTATATGAGCCTTAAAGCCTGTTGGATTCAGTTTAAAAGATTTTTCTGACTATTATTTCAAATGTCAGACTTGACAGGGTTAAATCAGCTTCCCCCACACTGCAACTGTGTAGTAGGTGCAGTATGGTGCAGTATGTTTTGGATTTCTTGGTTGAACAGCCCACAGTCATGTCGTCAAAGCAGAGAAACAGCTTAGTCTGTAAGGACCAGAGTGTGAATGTCACTCTGGCTGTGTCTAAACATGGCACAAGTACAGCTGACATGGGGCCAGGACAAGTTCAGGAAGACACAAGGGGTTTAAGGTGCAGAACTAGACACTAGAAAGCAGGAGAGAGACCAGACTGTAACGCTCTGGAGAGTTACAGAGTCTTTAGACTCTTCTCAGTTCCTTGGAGCTCCCCCTTAAGAACTGGGTCAAGCCGACAGAGAAGGAGAAGAAGAGAGAGTGTTTACAGCTCAGAGAAAACTCTCTGGTTTCAAGCAGAGACCTGAAAGAAATGAAAGCACTTAGGAGACCATTATTTTGTTAGTGTCAGGCAAAGTTCACATCTATTTTTATTATTCTCTGTAGTTTTGCATCCAGTTTAAGAAAATGTTAAATTTGAGTATCAATATGCTGATGTAAATGCTGATTTTTGCTCTTTTAATATCTTTTTATTTTTTTTAAATAGTACAGCATTTTTTCATGTTGAGTATTGTATAATGTGCTGTATTAAGTAAACTTGTTCATTTTTCCATTTCAGTTTTGATAATATTTGAGTCATGAAGAGAAATAAATAAAAATTCATATTAATTTAGAGGGATGCATGTAAAAAGCTCGATTTGCATATTTGCCTAGGTTTTCCCCATCATTTTGTTGTTTGTTTAGCGTCTTGAAATGGGGCATCAGGTTCATTAAATATTTATGCTTCTTAAGTGTTAATAATTGACACCGCTGGCATATTTCCTTAGGAAGAGCTCACACAGGGAATTATTTATTACTGGTTCTTGGCTACTGGGACGCAACAAGACTAGCGAAGACAAAAAAGTTCTACATATGCATGCTTAGATGTTCATGTTTTTGGATGCAATCTCTTTCTGTTTACAGTTTATTTTAAAATTACTGTGTTTCATTTCCATCACTCAGTATGGATCAAATACAAATCGTGTTATACTGATTATAAAAATAGACATTCAACATTGTTGTCAATGGTTTCAAACTGATTCTCAGCTTTATCTATTGAATTGTCAAAAAATTCAGACAATATGGGCTAAATTCGGTATTTACACACCCATATTTTGCATATGACACTTCTAAACGACCCCAAACTAAACTTCCAAAAAGCTGACAAAGCATGCTGTTGATACAGAAAAAGCAGTTATTTAAAATAAATTATGAAGATATTACAGATTGAGAAATATTCTTTCCTTCATCAGAGGATATTAGTGTTTCTGTATTTTAACTTCTGTATTTATACATTTAATTAATATGTTAATCTATTTTTAGTCTATATTTTGACTAATTATTGAAATATGGTCTGAGGACAGTAGTGAATGATTTGTTATAATTTTGGAAAAGAAAGAAAATCTAATGAAATAGTACATTTGTGTTAAAGGAATAGTCTGCCCAAAGCTGAAAATTCTTTATTTACTCGTTCGAATGTCATTCCAAACCTGTATTTTTATTTTTATTTATTTATTTATTATTTTCTGTGGTGCACAAAAGATGATATTTTGAGGAATGTTAATAGCCCAATATTTCTGGTTCCAATTGAGATCAATTGTATAGACTAAAATAAATATGTATAATATACGGACTTGGCACAAAATTTGGAACAAAATTTACTTTCCAACTCTTTTTTTCTTTCTCTCGACAGACAAAAGTAGTTTCGGGATGTATTAGCCTTTGCTGCATCTGTCTTCCTTCGACAGCTCAGGAGTGAAAACAAAAGAAAGAATGAAACAGGAGATGAGATAAGACAAGCCAAAAAGCAAGTGAAGTCATTCTTTTTTCTTTGTCTCCAGCTTTTAGTTAGAAAAATCTTTATTCCCCAAATTGTGTCTTGATGCATTATGCATGAGCTAATCACCCCTATCCTGCAGATGCTTCTTGCCTCCTATCACTTTTTTTCCCTGTTTATACCATTCTTCTTTTTCGCTCTCTAAGTATCCTCCTCCTCTCTATCTCGTTTTCTTTCCTTCCCCTTTGTGTTTTCTCTCTCTCTCTGTCTCTCTCTCTCTCTCTCTCTGTCTGTCTCTCTGTCCTTGCACTCACTCATTCTATCCCTCCCTCTCTCGCTTCTCTGTCTCTGCTCTCTTTTGTGTTGCCTTGTTGAAACACTATAATGGCTTGGTACAAGTCATTTCCTCCCTGAGCGCTAACATGATTACTCTGTTTTTGTACTGTGTTTCAGTACGACCAATTTGTTTATTTTAAGAAAAGGCATATGAGGAAAAACAAACAGCATCTAATGACCCTGCCGAACTGGCCTGCAGCACAAAAAGCCTCAAAGCATCCAGCTACTTGCAACAAAAGTCAATCTCTTTAATTACACAGTTCTAGTTAAGTCTAGTTAAGACCGTTCATGTCATCTGCAACTAATGTGCCTCACAGAGACATGAACGCCAGCGGAGCTAAATATTAAACCGATGTGGAAACTGATGATGAGCTTCAGAAAACATAGTCAGGCAGAAACACAAAATAGAGACAGAAACTTAGAAACTTACTTAATATTCCAAGAAGTGAACTTAAATTTGCAATCTGCAAGTTCAGAAAATGTTATACAACATTGTTCCTTTGCTACACTAAAGCAAGTCGACAAGTGGCTGCAAATAAACATATTTCTTGTTGTTAAAAAAGGATTTTAATAAAAAATAAAACAATTGAATAAAAAATATCAATTTTCTTTGGTAAGCAAAACTGTATAATATTTCATATATTTTTTCAGTAAATACCTATGAAATTCAAAAAGTGTCCCATTGGCAAATTAATGTTTTAAGCATAAATTGAAGTTTATATTTTAAATTATATTTTATAAATTATTAAATTATAAATATGGCTTATACTATCTATATGTCCATCTATATATATATATATATATATATATATATATATATATATATATATATACATACATATATACAATACAAATTCTGTATGTATTTTTATATACGCAACACCCTTCTCTGGGACTACAGATTAATATTAGCCACACTGGCTAAATCTGGGTCAATTTACATTGATTTGATTTATTATTAATGTGCATTGTCCCCTTCATTGCTTAAGAAATTTAATGCAAAATGATTGAGTTAGTTGTCATAATCTATATATACATTTTTTTAGATGTTTTTTGTAAATTTGTTTTGAATTTATAAATTGTCTTTCTGATGGCACTGATATGTTCGTTGACATAAATACTTTTGAGAGCAAGTTAGAGGCTTTTGCAAGTCATCCATTGCATGGTCCTGTTTGTGCAATTTGTTTTGAGAAATGCACATACTTGTTTGCGAATATTAAGAATGATTCAAGAAATGTACCTGATATTTTGCAATATTTTGCAGCTTAGTATAATAATCTGGGCCCAGCACATTCTCATTCATTTTTAACACATTGTATTTTAGAGCAAATGTTATTCATGAAAACACTTTCCTTCATTGTCTGCAGCTATTTAAATTAGGATGTGTGGTAATTAGCTTTATCGCTTAGAACAACGGTAGTATTTCTCTTAAGCACATTCATACACTAGATCCTGGCTAGATTGAATTGAGCATTGAGAAAAATGTTTTAAAATCCTGCAGAGCCCCAGTGGTTTGAATGTTGTCTGTGCTGTATTCATACTGGCAATAGTGGATTTGCACTTTAATGAAGTGAATGAAAGAGATGGGGGTGCAGAAGGAGTGAGAGTAGATAATGAAGGTCAGGTGTGTGTGTGTGTGTGTGTGTGTGCGTGTGTGTGTGTGTGTGTGTGTGTGTGTGTGTGTGTGTGTGGTGTGTGTGTGTGTGGTGTGTGTCAGTGAAGTGTTAGTTAGTGTGCACATGCAGAAAGGGCTTTGCCCCAGGGACCCTCAAGAATATGCTTTGCCAGGAAAATCACATGCATAAAGCAGGTAAGACTGGTGGTTACTAGGACTCAGTCAGACCTCCCAAAGATTGAAATATTAAATATAGGAAGTAATGCATAATTCCTGCAATAAATTTCATACAAACCAGTCACTATGCCAAGCCTTGTCAGGCCTTCATACCAGGTGTAATAATAAATACATTAGCATTTTCAGGTGTGTGCTTCATAGACTGACATTTCTGAATCTGCTGTCATAATGGATAGTGAAGTGCTAGTTTATCTTGAAACTTGGATGTGTGTTGGATTTTGGTGGCATAACACACATTCTGTTCATTTATACACTACATTAAGAATGCAGTTCACAACTACAATGATTTGAATACACCTCCAATTAATGTTTTTTTAATTTCTGAATTTAAAAAGTAGATATTAAAATGTGATAAAAAAAAGATGTCCGTGGTCTGACTGCCAAAAACTTTATGATACATGAATCATTAATTTATGATAAATGACAAACTTTTTTATTTTTAAGAATGATGTGTGCACTCACATGCTTTGTTTGAAGTGTAATGTTATTTGATGACTAAATGGAAATGGAAATGACTTGTGACATTAATTTTTAGAATCAGTACATTTCACTTTTTTTCTTGTATTATTATTATAATTTTTTTTATCACATGAGTAAATTTCTAAGAACAGGCCACGTGTTTTTAATAAAAGATGTTTTACTCTTATATGTAATTGAGACAAGTCCTATCTTTGGCCTTACTTTATAGCAGATACTTAACTATTCAGATTGGCTATTAATGAGCTATTCTGAATCATCCAATCTGCTAATTTACATATATATCTATACAGTAACTCACCGAAAAATCTGTTTGTTGAATCACAGTCCAAGTATTACATTAAAATATTGATGACAGAAGGGGTGTGTGTGTGTGTGTGTGTGTGCGTGTGTGTGTTTGTGTGCACATTCATAGGATCCCAGCCGTTCCCTGTACAAGCTTTGCATTCAAAATCCAGCTGTTTTATCACTTGTAATTTGAGTTGTACTAAGCGAACCATTTCCTGTTCACAGGGACCTCTGAGGTTTGACTCTGTTCATATGGGCATTAGCAGCTTTGGGTTCATTCCAGTTCAGTCCACCGCGGTGCCAAAAGAACACAAGCAGAACATGGAGCAGCTGAGAGACAACTGGACATGAGTGATAGACAAAAGACTGTAAATGTGACAAACAAAAGTGGTCATGGAAATGACGTGTGACATCATGTTCGGTCACTTCCTCTGTCTAATGGCCATACACACAGTAGATTCAGCATTCATCAGTAGATTCAGTGATGGATTTGTGAGACCAACATTAACAAACCTTTACAGCTCAACCTTTTGTTGTCTTGTAAGTGGACTTTTTTCTAAAATATTGTGTGTCAACTTTAAATTAGCCAGTTGGTAATTTAATTAATAAATAACAAACATTTTGAGAATGGCTGGGTATTTTTTGTGGAAAATTGTTATATCTTACATTATGAGGCATGCAAATAAAATATTGAACTTTCAACACATTGCAGGTGTTTAAACCAAATGCATCCCTTGAGTAAGATGTAAATTTTTAATGGTTTGTTTGGTTTGGAGTCTGTCTGACTCTGGACTATTCTTAGCCTTGTCTGGGGAACCTCTCAAGAACTTTCTGGTGTTATACACGTGTGGAGCTTTCTTAATCCCCCGTTTTATTAGTGCATGGTGTTTTGGTTGAGTTAATGACCTCACAAATATTCGAGAGGTCTGATGCAGTTTTTCAGAGTTTCCGAAAAGAGTACAAACAATGTGGGATTGTTATATATATATATATATATATATATATATATATATATATATATATATATAACAATGCCTGCATGCCATTGCATCAGAGCGCTGTCAATTGCTGCCTGATTGTTGCATGCAAACTTTACATTTGAAAGCACTAGTCAATGGGCTCTGTCAGTGCTTTGGCCGGACAAACTTTTTTTTTGCTTTTTTTCCCCATGCAATAAAGCTAAGTTCAAAGGCCGCTAATTCATGAGATCAATACATCCTTTAATAAAGCTTTTTGTCAAGTTTAATGCATCCTTACGGAGGTGTTGAAATGCTGAATCAGTTAAATCAACTGATCTATAATAAACTTAGGAAAGAAAGTACCATACAGTATTTGGAGATGGGTGTCCTATTTTTTAAACCTTAAAACTAATTCTACCAGAAACACTTGGGAGATTAAATGATGTACGAAGCATACATTTATTGACAACTCAGCAAGCATAATTATAAATTTCTTTGGCGGAAGGCCCCGTTCATGGTTCTTAATCCGAGGGTAGCGGACCTGCATTTCCTGCCTGAAGACGAAGGCAGGGGCGCAGCCGACCGCCCTGGAAGGTAAGGACAGGACCATCCTGGTGGTGGTGGGGAGGGTGGAGGTTGTTATCACGTCGGCATCTGCGAACTCAAACATGTGTGAGTACGATCTTTTATGCCGAAGTATAAAGACGTGATTGGATAATGATGAAAGTAATAAGTGACGAAGTAATTGAGTCTTCCTGGCAGAACTTAGGCTAAAGCTTTCATTTGTGGAGACACATGTAAAAAAAAAAAAAAATTCTCACCTGATTTAGCAGTGTAGTGCTTATGTACATAATACACACTGGTCTCAGAACAGCTTGTTGTACATCACCCATTTACAGGAAACTACAAAACGCCCCAAATCTGTATCAATGCAGAATCTCTGCCATGCCCATCTTTCAGCTGCGGTCATTAATGAGTGATGCCCTGCTGGTCCAGTCCTGCTCAGCCTAATGGACTGGCCCTGACCTGATTCCTTCAGACCCGTATTCTTCTGGGAAAATGCTTCATCGGACTGCCAGGACCCAATCCTCTACAGCTGCAACCAGCTTATGAGCGTGAGTGTGTGTGTGTTTGTGTGCGTGTGCATGTGCATGTGTGTGTGTGCGCCAACAGCCGTTGAAATAAGAACATCCTTCAGGGGATTTCCTTGGATATGTATGATGGAAAAAAAGCTGTAAAACAAATTTGCTCTTTAAACAAGTTCCCTGGTTTTAGATTGTTGTATGATCTTCATATTGTGTGACATTACTATTAAAATATAATAAAGCCATAAAAAAGAAAATTTATATTATAAACTACAGTAACAATGAACAGTATATATATACTTGCATCAGAAAATACATACAAAAACATTCAGCTATTCCTGATTCATCACTCTTGCTTTCAATTTTTAACTTCAGATTTAAGTCTGGCCGGAAATGTTTCTGGGTAATGGAGTAGGTGTTGGTGTGTATCCCTGGTGCTGTGAGAGCGGTTACTCTGGTTAGCGTTTGATCAGGGACATGTTGCTGTTAAACTAGTGTCTGTGCCCTCTTCCTGAAATGTTAAAGTGTGTGCTGGTTGGTGGAGTGTGTGACATATGGAATCACAGTCACAGCAGATCATGATGGCTTTGACGCATCCTCCTTTCTGACAGTGGAGGACTTGAAAGAAGTTGCTGGTATGCGAAGCCCTGCCTCCTTCTGTCAGGGATCTGGAGGGAGGACTCAAATGCAGAGTGAGTGTTAACAGATTTGTTAGACAAACTTTCTGACAAGGGAAGGTTAGGTTAGGTTAGGAGAGGAGTGAACACAGTCCAAACGATAGACAGCGAAGGAGTCCAGTCCAGGACAGCGGTCAGCCAGTGAGGGAGAGTGGAGGCAGAGCAGCTGGATGCCAGAGGAACATGAGGCTCAGCCACACCACACTCGTGGTCTCACAGGCACTGCACAGATCTAGCTGTGTGGCAGGTTAAGGGAGCAGACCAGGGGCTTAGCTTACAGGACAGAACAAGACAAGACTAGACTAGACTAAAGACTGACAAGAGACTAAACAATACACAAACAATTAGGCAGGGAATAGTCTGAATCACCCAGAATAGTAAGACAAACTAGCAACAAAGAAACATAAGAATAACAAACTGGCAAAACAAGAGGGAAGGGAGAACAATATAAAGGAGCGGAGAACATGAGGAACAGGTGAGAACAATCAGACAAACAAGGACTTAACAAAGGGGCATGGTAATGAGAAACGAAGGCAAGACGAGAGAAACACATGGCACACAACAGAGAGTTGTAAACATTTAGTATTAAGTATATCTCAACCATTTTGACTCCAAGGCCTTTCGTTGTCCACAACAATGTTTGAAGACCCCATGACTTTTTACTGTAACTTGTGTGGGTAATACTTTATTTTACAGTGTTCTTGTTACGTTACATGCACTGTACTTATTTTAGTAATAACAGAAAATTGCTTAATTACATTTAAACCATAACAAACCTTAACTCTATTGTAAGTACATGTTGTGAATTAATATTACTTAATATTTAAATGTATAATTACAAGAGCATTGCATCAATAACATTTTTTTAACAGTACAGGGTTACTCAATATGGACCTATTGAGACTTAATGTGTACAGTAACTCCTTTATTTGTCCTTTGTAAACTTTTCCTAATGATTCTTCATCAGATATTAAGCCTCTCTTTGTTACAGTATGTTTTGACCCTCCCCTTAGTTCCCCATTCAGCTCTCCCAACTTAAAGTCAAAGAAAATCAATGTCCCTCAGCACTTTATAGACACACTATTGATCATCCACCCTCACCATCCTTACCAATTATCTTCCAGATTATTCAAAAACCCACAATTTGGTTTCTGTACGCCTGTAGGTCATTAATCAAGGTATGTGTATGATCATCCTTCTCCTTATGTGTAGCTCTTTAGTAGTTTAACATTTAATACACAATCAAGACCTGTGGAAAGAAAAGAGTTCCACACACAAACAGGTAAATCACATAAAATGCCTAAATCACATATAGTCTGTTAATGCATGTAGAGAGTACACAGCCTTATCATCTGTCTCTTTACTTGACAAATACTGCATGTCATTAGTTTCATTTCATTCAGCTGAAAGTCCCACGGAAACCTCTCTACTGCCAAGAATAAGGAATGAGTCAAGGTAAGGATGTCATTATGGGAGTATTATATACAACACTGCATTTATTTTATTTTATCTAGGATATGATTCAATAATATTTTGAATCTCAATACACTGAAAAAAAATGGTGGTGAAACAGTTTTCACATTTTACAAAGAATTGTACAAAGAAATAGCAAGCTTTTTCTATATGTTTTTTAATGAGCAAGGGATGAATTTTTAACCAAAGCAAGTGCTGATGATCGCCTCACTGTGCTTTCTCTCTTTTGTTTCTCTCTTTCTCAGATGTGTCTTGGCCCCCTCCTGCTTGTCACACTGCCAACTAGAGGCATCAGCCACACCGTGGATCTGTCATGCTGTCGGTGCAGGGGTTCAATTAAAATCCAGGTTCGAATTAAATGATGGAAGAGTGTCCGTCAGGTTCATATATTTCCCAGTTTGACCTTGGTGCAGTGACCCTTAGATGAGCAATAGGCAGCTCTTGCAGTTTTTCATTTTGACTCTCTCTGTCATATTGTGCCCTACTGTGTTCCTCCCCCACCTGTGCTCTCAGTGTTTCTAAAGACACAACACACAATAACTGTGACATCTCTGCTTAAGGGTTCATGGCTGTCTCTGGTACTCTTCAGAATTGACTTCTTTTTTGTTTCTGACTCACCATCATCGTACGTCTGAACCTTGAATCAGCAAACCTTTTTAGAGCATCTCTCTTGAGTAAATTATAATTTTCTGTTAAAACTTTATCTCTTGTGCGCATTTCCGCACTGCTTTTCTAAACCTTAAAGATAAATTAGGTTGTTGATGGCCACAGGAGTTATAAAGGCAATTCTTAAGCTGAGAACAAAGAAAGCAGTGTGGCGTATCACTCATTATATGCTGAGCAGATTTCCTTCATTTCCACATAGACATAATGATTTTTGACCCGTCTCATGATACTTCTACCATTATTATTGCAGTGGAGATGTATTGATCTACATCACATGGTAAAATTGGCTATGTTTCAGTTAAAAAAAATTCATAGTGGTATGGAGGGGTCAGAAAGCCCAGGGCAATTTATTTCTGTTGGTCAAAGGGCACGGTGAAGAGCAACCTTTTGTTTGTGTAACTCTCAAATTAAGCTTACATCTATCAAAGAGCTCCCCTCATCCTCTCTTTGCACTGTATCTCATTGAACTAGCATAACATCCTGGTGTGCAGTAATGTTTTGTACTGAAAGATACCTAGAGCAAAATGACCTTTTAAATTCTAATCTGGACACAAAACATTGATGTTTTCAAGAGGCGCATTTCATGGCTGTACCGTTGTCCTGATATCATATTGAAGAAAAAGCAAAAAGAAGATTGAGAGTCACATTTTAGAGTCATTACAATGAAAACTTCTTCTTCTTCACTTCTTGAAAATTAAACTGTAAAAGTTTTCCAATCATAACAATAGCAAGTTAATTCTTATTTGGGAGCTGCTATTGCAGCAATAATGAATCACACGTTTAAAAGGAAAAATTCTGCCATATATTGTGAAATCATATTGCTTTCACAAGATTTATTGTGAGTGTTTTACCAAACCACGTCATAATTTCTTCATCTGTGACAACAAGCAAAACATAGAGCCATGGAAAGCCTAAATCACATATAGACTGTTTATGCATGTGGAAAGTACACAGCCTTATCATCTGTCTCTTCACTTGACAAATACTGCATGTCATTAGTTTCATTTCATTCAGCTGAATGTACTTAAGTCCCACGGAAACCTCTCTACTGCCAGGAACAAGGAATGAGTCAAGGTGAGGATGTCATTATGGGAGTATTATATCTGCAGATATGCTGCGGTGAACTTGTCAGGATTTATAATGCGCACATGAGGGCTCCTCTGACATACCCCGGTCTCATCATATTTCCTAAGACTATTCCGGATATCATCCCACTGACTGGCAAGAATGTCTGCATTTGGGATGACTTACACATACAGTGCAACTGAGCATCTTCTGCCTGTCTAAGATGAATAGAGACTGTAAGGTCATGGAAACTCTCCAATAGGACATGCTTCAAATTTAAGTGAGAAAGACACAGTCTCGTGTTCTTTAATCTCATTGGAAGGTCACTCGTCATGTAGCAGCAGCTATTACATAATTAGGTCGTTTGAATCATTCTTAACCTGCTTAAATGACTCCTTTGAACCTATAGTGATATGCTAGCATGATGGCTGATATGCACCACACGTCACATTTTAAATAGATTTAATATATAGCAATAATAATAATTTTTTTATTATTTCTCTCTAGAAAGTAGTAATTATTTGACAATATTTATGTAGTTCTAGTTAAAAACCATCAAGTAGTATATGTAATTAAGGTGATACAACTACACAATATCATAACAAACAGAAATATGCAATGAAAAATAAAAATCACAAGAAAAAGTTACAAAAAGTACACTTAAGCATTCTTTTTAAAAGGGTATTTATTACAGAAATCATATACTTTTAAATATATATGTACCAACTGAATGTATAGGATGCTTATTTATATGTTAGTATGATAGCAATTAATTTGAGTTGAGTTGGAGAGGTCTGAATTATTTTACAGTGTAATTACACATTTCTAAAAATGAAGTTGCAATGTATTACATATAAAATATAATTCTTTAAATGTAAATAACTCACTACAGTTTAACATTTAATCAAATACTTAACATGTGCTGCAATATGTTAGTCAACAGAAAAATAAGAGTACTTTGTTAAAACACAATAACATATTATATATTAAAGCACACTTCTTTTTACAGAGTGAAAAGTTTATTAAGTCTTATAACATGAGTCATAACATTAAGTTTTATAACATGCAGGGCAAGGTTAATTCATGCTGTAAAAGGTCATGTGTTATGGTAAAAAAGCATGCAATAATAATTTATAATAGTTGTAAAAAAAAAAAATTAAGATGTATACACTCATGTATTCAATGTGCAAGGAAAACATGTTTTTACTTTTTACTTGATGGTTACATGATACAACGTTTTTAGAATAATTCAAGCTTTCTTGAAAATAGTATAAAAGCTTTTCAAAGCACGATGAGAACATTTCTAAGAACTTGGTATGTGTTTTGAACTAGGTTTTACAAAAGGTTTTCTATTTCTGTATGATGGACACTCATTTTATTTTGCATTGACCCTCACACCTGAGACGTCCAAAAATTCAATGATTTAGTTAATAATGAATTCAAGAGAATATCCTTTCTGCTCAGTCTGTCTTTATACTCTCCATGCGCTTTCCCTATTCTAACAAAAGCTTTTCGTTCTTTTGTTTTTAAGATTGACATCCAAGCATTTTTCAGTCATGACTCATATGACATGTCTCATCCACCACCCTTCCAATTAAGATGGTTGTTAACCATTGAGATACCACACAGTTCTGGATTTAAAATTCCTGCTTTATGAGCACAGACTATGGAAGCCTCGGTTTAGTCCTAGTGTTGTGAGTCAGTATGGAGCGCCGTTTTATTCAACACATCATAGTGTCTGTGGTGGGACGTTTTAGAGCAATAGCTGTGATAAACTGAGGGCTCAGAAAGAAAGCAGACTTAGTTCCATCCTGTTGTATAGTGTGAACTACTATCAAAGCAGGACTTTCATCCTCAGTGGGGCCTGGATTAAGCTGTCATCATTTATATATTCCAGAATATGCACTCCAGCACATGCAGTTATTTAAGAAAGCTGAGGTGATTTTCTGACCTCTGTCTAGTCAGTAGTTCTGGGGTGCGTTCTCCGAAACTACCTTAACGCTACGTCGTTCTTAAGTTGTACCTTAAGAAGTACCTTATCGTTAATACGTGGTTTCCGAAACCTTCTTAGTTAAGTATACCTTCTGTAAGTCATGCGTTCGTAAGGTTGGTCTGGAGCGCTCTTAGCTAAACCTTATCGCTGCTGACGGTTCATACCGCTAGTGGCCACCACTACATAAAAAGATTTTTTACATCGCAGTTTAATTACACATAGAAAATTTTATATGAACATTTAATATAAAATCTGATTTAGTAATAAAATTACATTTTTACTTTACTTTAAAATTATACACATAAAATACTTAAGTTGTTATAGCCTACACCCAGTGTATGGAAGTGTTTTCATTAATAAAGTTTCCATACACTAATGGTTGTTAGCTTTTTTAATTACTATCCTAAGGCACATCAGCTGGCGAACCATTTGACAGAAAAGGCTTAGGAGTCTATATAAAGAAAGATGAGTTTACACAAACTTTATAGCTATGGCAGCGAGACAGCGAGTACTTGTTTTAAATCAAAGACGGCGGCGTCCGCGGAGCCAGTTAGTGTATGTCAACTACTTTATAAGAGAACATTTTAGTCCACTGACTACCATGTCAGAAGAGACCATTGTAAAACATTTTGCCTGCCACGGGAGCAAATTCTGCAGCTCTTGCATCTTGTTGGCCCAGATTTGTCAAGACAAACTCGACGGAGCTACCCCCTCAGCCCCGAAATTCAGCTGCTGGCGGCTCTTCGTTGTTATGCCGTGGTGGAGTTTTCTGGAGGTTGTTGGGGATGGATATGGGCTGAGTAAGACCTCAGTGTGGCTGGGCGATCTCTTTTTGCGGACTTTTTTCCCCGACATAGTGAATGTCGGTATGTCTCTCATGTTTGCGCTTTTATTGAGGAAATCATCCAATTACACAAATGAGCGATTTACGCCAATAATGTGATACGGCTGGTGGATAATCAGCATACGTTGTGGAGAACATTAACACACTTATGGCCGTGAGGGTTTGGGATTGTACACTTGCTAAATTATAAACACATACTCGTATTTATTTCTGCATGTACTTATTTCAATAAGCCCCAATAAATGCAGTTTGTACTATTTCTAAAACGCTTCTTTATAAAGAACATTGTTTTCTCAATACTTTACCTTTACCGCTGTGAAGGAAAGAGCGCACAATCGATCATCGAGGCGTTGATATCAACTTATTCAGCACCTCCACCATGGACAGCAACTGCTAAGGTCGAACTTAAGAAGGTTTACCTTAAGCAACATCCTAAGGTATAGTTCGGAGAACACACGTAGCAAAGGTATACCTGTAGTTAAGGTGTACCTTTTGAGTATTCGTAGCGCGCTAAGAGACAACGTTATCGGAGAACGCACCCCTGGTCAACTGTGACTTATGTCCTTTTTTGGGATATTGAATATGTTTTAGCTTTGGCAATACTCAAACTCTGTGTTCTTGTTCAAATGCATGCATTGAAAATTTATTCTGACACTGGATACAGTAGCCTCTTGTTAGCAAGTGAGCATATTTTTCCACGCAGGTACAATAACACTTATTGTCTGGGGCCTTGTCAAAATGTGGCTAGAAAACAAATTTATTTAATTTAATTTTTTGGATGATAAAACATTTTCTCATTTGCCAGTTTTAAAATGTTGAGACTACTAAAAATAGGTAATCTGTAGGTTAATTCAATCTAATAGCGTTTTAAAGAGCACTTTTAAACAAACAATGTGGGATTTTGAGGCGGGGCTACTTGTTAATTCGACCGATGGCAGATGAGGGGAGTGTTCAGGAAACCTTCCAGTCAACTGTTTATTATTTTATTGAATTTATTTATGCTATTCCATTCCATGCCAATAGTGGCACCCAAATTACATACTTAAAACAGCAGTTTTATACAGTGTTATTTTAGTATAATTTTCTCACTATTAATTCATATTTTATTTTTATATTATTAGATTTAATAAATTTTTGACATGTCATATTTTTCTATTCATTTTTTTATTTTTTGAATATTCTAGTTTTAATACAATTAAGCATATTCAAAATACTTTATTAAGAATACTATAATGAATAAAAAAATAAATGTATAAGTATAAAATAAATCCAAATAAAATGACAACTATTAATAACTAGTTTTAATTTATTTTTATTTCAATTGTAGTTCTTGTTTTATCTAGGTATTAACGTACTTCAGTTAGCTGCCAACATTTCTCATTTCCATTGTTATTTATTTATATATATATAATCTAATATTTACATTTTATTCAATTTCAGCTTTATCTCAGTTAACAAAAAGTTTTTTTAACTCTTTAATTTACCCAATTTAACCAATTCTCACTATTAAGTAGTTGCTTATTAGCGAAATGAATAGCATATTAGCTGTTTATTAGTGTTTATAAAGTACATATTAACGCCTTATTGATCATATTTTAGATCTCTTAAATCTATACCCGATTCCTAAACTTAAGAACGTCCTGACTAACTATTAATAAGCAACAAATTAGGAGTATATTGAGGCAAAATTCGTATAGTTTATAGTGAGAATTGGTCCATAAACTAAAGTATGACTTTTTAGTTTTAGTTGATGATAACAGCTTTTTAAAAGCAAGATGTTTCCTCCTAATGTTTCTCCTCCATGTTTTTAAAATGTCTAATGCTAATTCCTCCCATCGGTTTGTTGGGTAACATTTAATCATCTGCTTGGCTCTTTTGTATAATCTGTCATTGACATTTGAGTGCTGAATATGGCAGCAATTTTGAACAAAATTATCCTTTGTCAGCCCCTCTTTCATGTAATTACACACAATTTCTACCCTGTGACCTGTCCCATCAGTCATGACTTTATTAGCACATGTAATGAATTAAAGGTGTCATATGAGGTAAGTGCCCCAATATTTAAATCCTAAACTGAGAATGAATATGCAGTGGCCTTCATGTGAAGTGCTGGTGTTCTTGTTCATCACTGCAGTGGTCAATGTCAATGAAGCCTCACACTGAAGTCTGAAGTGGACAGCTGGTCCCATTTAAAATGGTGCTCAGCTTCAGATTAATTTGAATATGAAGCTGTGGAGACTGATTATGTAAGAAACAGCACGTACCCAGAGTGATTTACAAAAACTACAGGGATTCTGTTTTAATAGAAAAGTACCATTGATTGGTTGTTTTGCTTTGTTTTGTTTTTTGAAGGCAAATCCTTCAAATCCCCAAAATGATGTACGGATGTTAGATGCTTTCCAGATGCAAATCAGAGAAAAAATGATTTGAAAAGGGTAAATATTGAAGTGGACACAGTATTGCCATCATTACCTCATACCATTCACAAACAGAGCGAAATGACCTTCTCTTTAATCACTGATAGGGGAAAAAAAAAGTTAGTTTGCTAATGTATTTCCTTGGTATGAGGTGTAGATGCACCACGAGTGGAAAGACTCTGTTTGCATATGAGTCTTTGCTGTGAGAATTAATGTGAGAGCGGCTCAGCTGGGCCCGAAATCTTTGTTAATATGCAAAGCAGCTTTCTGCTTGCTGCGCAGTAGCTCATCAAAGATATCATCAAGATGAAAAAAGCCTCTATCCAATCCTGTAATGATTGAGCTATGCTAATCTGGACTCCCTCCACTATCAAGGACAGAAACAAAAGGAAGAGACTGCAGGGGTTTTCCTCTCCAGATGAGGAGGCGCTTAACTGAGCGGTTTGTGTCATTTAATTACCTCGGATGAAACTGAGGCTGCTGCATTTTTTAATTACTACTATAGGCTGGTACCTCGTTGGGAAGAGATAGATGAAACAAATGCATTTGCATTTTTTGAAATGTTAATTTAATGTATTTGTGATGCCTAATGAACCTTATATATTATGTTTTCCATGGACAATTTCACATTTGTCCTTTATTTTAAATGCTCCCCAGACAGGAGACAGGAAACTTGTTCTATATAACCAGGTGTAAATACCATCTGTAGTAAAGTAAAATATTACTATTACTATATTGCTCATTTTGGGGTCTGTTATGTGGAGTCACAGATGGACCCTCACTGCCGGCGTCCCTTCAAACCCCCCTCGTGTTCTCATGTCTGAGTTTGACTGACTGGCCAAATTGTGCTGATCTGACTTCCTAGTTTGAGCTGCCTCAGTAAATATTTAGCTTGAGCTATTCTTACCGGAGCCATTTGGCATAGTTTTGAGAAAGGATTTGGGGAGATTTGCTGAGGCTTTTGTTTAATATGCATTCAAATGTAAGAAGTAATTCCATTCCACTACACCAGGAAGAGCGCTTTATCCCTTTTGTTTCCATTTGAGTGCAGCAATTAATCTGTATTTTATTTCTAAAACTGGATTGTTCTGTTATGTTCTGTTCTGAAAGCATTCATAATAAAAATTCATGGGACATTGAATGATATTCCTTCAGGAGCAATGATGCATACTGAGAAGAATACAAACAGTCAAAATCCAAAGCAAGACTGAACAAGTACACTGATAATTTTAGTATCACTACTAGTTTTAATGAATATTTTAAATCAATTTTATTTTTTATATTTTCCATTTTGATTTTAATTTCAGTTAAAAATGTTGCTGTGCTTTTGTCATTTTTTAGTATTTAAGTATGTAATTATATAGCTGATCAAATTATATAATTTAATCCAATTATATATATTTTTTACTTTAGATTTAGTTGTTTTAGTAGAAATTTAGCTATTTAATATCTATATTTTAGTATTAATGAAATTAAAATGACCAATGATGCTTTGGCAGCTAGTTGGAATAATATTTTTTCTAAGTGATAATTTAATATTTTATAGTTTTATTTATTATTATTATTATTATTATTGTTATTATTATTATTTTTTCCAGTTTAAATTTTAGTTTACTATAATAACAAACAAAACATTTGGGACATTTATATTCCACTTGGAGTGTACTGTTCTTGTTATTTTTATTGTTTTCAATCCCACTGATGCAAAAAAAATAAAAATAAAATAAAAATTAAAAAATTGATGCCATGTTTATTTCAATATTGATTACACATTGATTACACCACTCTTGTCTTTAAATCCCCATCCAATGGCTCAGTATTTCTTTGTTTCTGAGCAAACAAAGCTGATGCGGTCTACATTCACACCCTGCTAATTCAAAATGATCCCATGTCAAGGTAATTGGTGCCAATATCGCAGAGAGAAAGAGAGGAAGAGATAACGTTGTGTCTTTGCCCCCATACAGCTCAGAAAAGCTGTGCTCTGATTGGCCGTTAACCTCAGGGGGCGTCAGAGGTGGCTTATGTTATACTCTATGGACCAATTACTACTGAAGATGGAGGTGCTACCCATTCACAGATGCAATTTAGGTAGCTTTGCATCATTGGAACAGCACTAATGCAGCATTTCAAAGCTCAGAGGGGATGATATGGAATTATGGTCCTGCTCCATTGCTGATCCCGAATTTAAGCCCTGCCTCTGGGATAAACCTTCTAGCTTTTGGAAATTAATGCATATGTATTCATCTTATTAATTGCTGTGGTCATGTGGAAATGTTTGCTTAACAAAAGACCTTGAGCGGAATATATGGAATTTAAAAAACAGCTTAAATCCATCTTATTCATGACAAGCTGTCTTTTTTTACCACCTAAAATGTATGTTAATCTCTTCACAAACAGGCTTAGCAGAAAGTGTATGCTCTCAAGATAATGTCAAAAGAGGAAAGTCGTAGCTAGTCAAAAAGTTTATCAAGAGCAGGGTTGGAGATTTTAACTATTCCTCCACTTCTAGAGTTAAATTGCTGCAGGCTTATTCCTGTACTGCTGAATAAATAAATGAATCAGTACTCAGGCTGTGAGAGAGTGTAGGATGAAGCACTCTGAGCTGAAAAGCACTCGCTGTAGTCTATGGTCTAACTGCTTCATCATCGCACCGCAGTGAATAATTCAGCCACTTACTGCAGGACATACAGTACACAAACACACACACACACACACACACACACACACACACACACAGGAGGAGTATGTGTGAGGTCCTGTAGAGTTCATAGTGAATAATGAAGCAGTGCTCTTCAGGATGGCCTGTCGCAGACAACATTTGTGACATCAATTTAATTTCCTTGCCATTTTGTCTGGGTGAATTCGAGGACAAAGGCCAGAGAAGGGGGACTAGCACGTGAGTGGGCTTGATTTGTGTGGAAAGACATTAAAGGGTTAGTTCACCCAGATAGCAAAATTATGTAATTAATAACTTACCCTCATGTTGTTCCAAACCCGTAAGACCTCCGTTTATCTTTCAAATACAGTTTAAGATATTTTAGATTTAGTCCGAGAGCTCTCAGTCCCTCCATTGAAGCTGTGTGTACGGTATACTGTCCATGTCCAGAAAGGTAAGAAAAACATCATCAAAGTAGTCCATGTGACATCAGAGGGTCGGTTAAAATATTTTGAAGCATCGAAAATACATTTTGGTCCAAAAATAGCAAAAACTACGACTTTATTCAGCAGTGTCTTCTCTTCCGGGTCTGTTGTGAGAGAGAGTTCAAAACAAAGCAGTCTGGATATCCGGTTCGCGAACGAATCATTCAGTTCACCAAATCGAACTGAACCGTTTTAAACGGTTCGCATCTCTAATACGCATTAATCCACAAATGACTTAAGCTGTTAACTTTTTTAATATGGCTGACACTCCCTCTGAGTTCAAACAAACCAATATCCCGGAGTAATTCATTTACTCAAACAGTACACTGACTGAACTGCTGTGAAGAGAGAACTGAAGATGAACACCGAGCCGAGCCAGATAACGAACAATAGACTGACTCGTTCACGAGTCAAGAACTGGTTGCATCGGTTTTCGGATCACCAGTAGTTCTTTCGGACAGTTCGATTCAATAAACCGTTTGAAGAAAATGGTTCACCGGTTCTTTTGCGCTCGACGTAATAACGTCATTTGCGATGATTGCCCTTGATTCAAGCCTTCGGTTTACCCGCGCTCATAACATTAGCACAGAATCAGTTCAGAATCAATCACCAAAAGAATCAGTTCAGTTCAGACGCCCTGTGTGTCGGCCTGCTTCACGCTGAATCACACATGCGCAATATCATCAGCTTCTCGGTTCTTCTTATCTGGCTCGGCTCGGTGTTCATCTTCAGTTCTCTCTTCACAGCAGTTCAGTCAGAGTACTGTTTGAGTAAATGAATTACTCCGGGAAATTGGTTTGTTTGAACTCAGAGGGAGTGTTAAAAAAATTCTAACTGACCCTCTGATGTCACATGGACTACTTTGATGATGTTTTTATTACCTTTCTGGACATGGACAGTATACCGTACACACAGCTTCAATGGAGGGACTGAGAGCTCTCGGACTAAATCTAAAATATCTTAAACTGTGTTTGAAAGATAAACGGAGGTCTTACGGGTTTGAAACAACATCAGGGTAAGTTATTAATTACATAATTTTGCTATCTGGGTGAACTAACCCTTTAAAGGCCGAATCCTTACGTGGGACTGAAGGGAAATCACCCCCATCTTAGCCTGATTCTATGCATACCGTATATCTTAAACTTAAAAATAAAGGTTTCAAAGGGGAATTCTAAGCGATGTCCTAGAAGAACCATTTTAGTTCTCCCAAAGAACTTTTCAATCATTAGTTCCTAAAAGAACCATTATTACTTATTGTGAGAAATATTTTAAAATCTGCAGAACCTTCTGTGCAATGGAAAGGTTCTATGGAAATATAAAGAAGTAGTAATTCAGGGTTCTCACAAATAAAAAGGTAAAAAAAAAAAAAAAAAAAAGCAATTGTGAATTAAAGGTGTAGGAAAGTCATTAAAGAGGTAAGAATTTCAAAAAAAAAAAAAATTCTTTACACTGAAACAAAACAGCTCAGCTATAGATTTTCAGCTTTCTGGCTATCTTTTGATTTTTCCAGCACATTCCTTTGGATTCTGACCACACATGGCATTAAAAAGTGAAGAAAAACAAGCATTACTCTGCCTTTCTGAAATAAATGAGCACTGGCATGTGAATGATGTGAGAAGTTGCATAGAAAGAAGAGCTGTATGTGCCTAATGTAGCATCAGATATAATGGCAGAATTATATGTTGGATTATAATACATAAGCACTTATTTTTAATAAATATAAATACAAAGTGTATTATGAATAATCTTGTCTTTAAAAAGAGAGAAACAGACTAAATCTAACTGTACAGATGTCATTTAATGTATTGCAGAAGGATATTTAGACTCACCTTGGCCTTGAACCTCATGCTGGAATGGTCCAGGCGGGGCAGAATGCACCTGTCTTTATACTGAGAAATTCTGCTGTCTGTGTTTATTGCCCTGTCTTGATTTACGATGGCCAGAAGGCTCTTGAGGCTGCCACTGCTGACCTCCACTGTAAACCTCAATCACACAGACATTGCTTCATTTGGTCAGGAACAGGAAAACTTTACTCCTCCACACCCTGCGTTAAGGTACATGTAAACCTCAGCAACTTTTTACATTCTCTCAATAATTCTAAAACCATTTTATTTCTACCCTCATCTAACATTCTTAAAACCTGCTGGTGAAATGCATATTGTAAGTCCCAAGGTCTTCACTCTTACTGTTTGCAACAAGGTCGTACAAACACTGTGGAAAAAAGTACTTAAAAAAATCACCTTGGGAAGAACACCTGAACACCTAGTGCATATCAATAGGATAAGAAATGTGTCTCAAATACTACAGACTGCAGTTAGGTCCCAACAGTCAATCATTACAGTTTATCCCTGTATATAGTGCTGCATATACATATTTTAGGTGAAAATTCAATTTCCAGCTCACTTTTATTGATGTATTTTGCAAGATAGTAATGCAAGAAAAATAATAATCATTATAATTTACTTAAAGTCTCATAGATTTTCAATCACTGAAATTATTATGCGTTTATTAAATAAATAATAAAAAAAATGCTGAGGTGATTGAATGGAGGTACTACTTTATACTTTTTTATTTTTAAAAAAGTGAAGTGACATTCAGCCAAGCATGGTGACCCATACTCAGAATTCGTGCTCTGCATTAAACCCATCCAAAGTGCACACACACAGAGCAGTGAACAAACACACACACTGTGAACACACACCCGGAGCAGTGGGCAGCCATTTATGCTGCAGCGCCCAGGGAGCAGTTGGGGGTTCGATGCCTTGCTCAAGGGCACCTAAGTCGTGATATTGCCGGCCCGAGATTCGAAACCACAACCCTAGGGTTAGGAGTCTCATCTCATCCAGTTTATGTCTTTATGTCAGCACAGAACTGTGGCATAAAGTCTGTCAGAGGGACTACAGATATGATTCATGACCTGGTAGACAGTTATCTCTATCATTTGCTGTATAATAAGGTTGGGTTAATGTGAATGGGACAAATTGTGCGTGTATGTGTTGGTGAAAAACATGCAGCCCTACAAGTGTACTCAGGAAGCCGTGGCGGGCAAATGTCCAGAAGTGTCCCAGACAAATGCAAAAGATGTTCAAACATCTGTAGTCATCCTGAGGTGACCATAAATATTGTTAACATGGCTGCTGGTAGTGTCAGTATCAGCACCCAGGTGCACAGCCTCAGGACACAGTCTAATATGCAGCTCTGACAGCAGCCTGAGGAATCTCAGCTTCAGTTTCACTCTTAGACATCAGGGGGATGGTGGGAAAAAACATCAAACTCATCTCCACTTGTCCCGTTATCTTTTTTTATTTTTTATTATGTCATATTGCCTTTTTGCATGAGAAATTATCTATAAAATCTTAACACAGAAAAGTAGTGCCATAAATGTTTTAATATATGGTTTGGAAACATACTAAAGAGTGTTGTGTAATGAATGCCAGGCAGTTTCTTAGAACTGATTTATAATGTACCTTCGAAATGCTGTTGCGTAACAAACTCAAATTATTGTCTTAGGGATATATTACTTGTTCAAAGCCATGCAGCTCACTGTGGACTGTTATAAAAACTGTGTTCTGACCGCAAGATATCGTTGTTTACAGCAGGAAAAACATTAATCCAATTCCTTGTGGTCACATGCTTACTGGAATCTCATCCAGTCGATCAATTAT
Organism: Carassius carassius; assembly: GCF_963082965.1. Classification (NCBI taxonomy): domain Eukaryota; kingdom Metazoa; phylum Chordata; class Actinopteri; order Cypriniformes; family Cyprinidae; genus Carassius; species Carassius carassius. The sequence continues at coordinate 16,579,779 of NC_081758.1, forward strand.
TTGATTAATACATGATTCATATAGACCATAGAGATTTATTCATAGTCACGGATGGGTCACAATGGCTGTCCAAGGCATTGTAAACAAAATGAGAGGGCTTAACCTTTGAAACACAAGGGACCTTCATAGAGCTTGGCAAAGGAAGTAAGAAACACTGCGATGTTCAGTTCGGTCAAGGCAAAATAAATATTTGGGTAAGTCCAACACTTTAAGAATGGGCTTTTAAAACTGGTAGCATGACAAATCATAACAAATAAATGAAGGCCTAAAGAAGCTACTAAAGAACTAGCATTTTTAGACCACATTCATTAGAAAATATAGTTCCTTTTCAGGAACTCGAGCTGCGTCGAAACGCTTTTGGGGAACGTCCCTGACGAGACCGACTCTGAATATCGTGTGCAATCAGTCCATCGGAAAGGCGTGACGTCACGGGCGGGGTGACGTAGCGACCAGGAAGCTATAAAAGCACGTGCCGTGCAGCTGGCTTCAGCTTCGAATCTGTCAGCAAGCGCTCTGTGTGTGCATGTGCAAAAGTCTGTCTGTTGGTCCTATTTATTGTTGTCTGTCCCTTAGCTTAAAAAGATCGCTAAAACAGCTACAATATGCCTAAACAAAAGCAAAAGACCAAACATTTGAAGGGCGATTCCAAGCCGCGTTACAGACTGTGTGTTCCTCCCTGCACTCGCTACATTACGAGTGGGGATACACACATGCTGTGCGTGGCTTGCCTGGGATCGAAGCACGCTGAGTCGGCTCTCGAGGGGGCCGACTGCCCGCATTGTGAACGTTTGCCAATGCGGACGCTTCGATCCCGGAGGGCTCTCTTCGAGGAGGGAGCCTTTACCAGCGTTCCTCGCGGTGCTGGCCCCGCTTCTGCCGAGGCAGAGCGGCTGCTGCACTCGTGGGGCTCGCAGGTGGATCTGTCAGAAGGAATGGAGACGGGCCAGTCCTTATCTCCTTCCTCATCTGCCAGATCCGGCGCCCAAACCCTGGGTTCGGAAGCACGCTCGTCGGTTTCTTCCCCCCAGGGTGAGGGATCAGCTCTTCACCTCTCGTCCTCCGAGGAGGTCGATGTGGAGACTGTTGCTGGGGATTCGCCACCCCTGTCGCCCCAGTATGAGGAGCTGTTGGAGGTGGTCACGCGGGCAGTAGATAAATTAAAAATTGACTGGCCTGCTGAAAAACAGACTGAGCCGCAGAGAAGCAAATTAGATGAACGCTTTCTGCGGCCGCAGCAACCACCTCCACGTCGGAGCCTTCCATATTTTCCCGATCTCCATGACGAGTTATCGAGATCGTGGAAACACCCGTATTCGACCCGCCTCTTTGGCCCTGATTCACTATACTATGGCAACGTGATGGGGCTGGGAGAGCGTGGTTATAGAGCGATGCCACGGGCTGAACAGACGCTCGCGAGCTATCTGTCACCCGGTTCGGCCTCGTCTCTAAAGGCTCCGGCATTGCCCACTAAGCCGCTTCGAGTTACATCATCGCTAGTGGGCAAAGGTTATGTGGCAGCAGGTCAGGCTGGGGCGTGCCTTCATACTATGGCAGTCCTGCAAGCTTATCAGGCTGACCTGCTGAGAGATGTCGATGAGGGGGAGGGGATTAAGTCTGAGGAGATTGAAGAACTCAGGAAGACCGCTGATCTCTCCCTCCGCGCCACTAAGGAGACCGCTCGCGCAATTGGGCGGTCTATGGCAGCTTTAGTGGCCGCGGAGAGGCATTTGTGGCTGACCCTGTCAGAAATTAAAGAACGGGACAGGGTCTGCCTCCTGGACGCCCCGCTTCAAGCCTCGGGCCTGTTCGGCGACACAGTTAATACTGTCGTCGACAGGTTCCAGGAGGCGCACAAGCAGGCGGCGGCGTTCCAGAGTTTCCTCCCTCGTCGCTCTCGTGGTACATCTGGGCGGGAGATGACCACGCCACATACCGGCTCCTCACACCGGGTAGCGCAAAAACAGAGCGTCGCCACTCGTGCTCCCCCACGTCGGGACCGAGGGCAACGACGCTCTGAGTCGGGGGCTTCTAGGGCGAAAGCCGATTTAAGATCTGTCATCGAAGCCCGGAAGTCCTCGACGAAACGATCCTGACGCCAGGATCCAGAGGGTAGCCCCTGCTGGGGTAGAGCGCGGTTCACCTCATTACACGGTGCCCGTCTCACCTCAGTACCCTCAGGAGGTCGGTCTGCCAACCCTGCCAGAGTTTCAGGGCGCAGCGGCCTCCAGCGAGCACCACTCCCAGTTACTTCCGCCCGTGACCGTAGCGGAGCTGGGATGCTCGCCGCCCCTTCGGGGGCCTCTTACACCAGAGGTCAGTCTCGAGAGACTGATTCCCTTAGTAGATTATTTAGCAGCGTGGAAGCTACTGCCAAATGTATCTCAATGGGTCCTGCGTACAATAGAAAGAGGCTATTGCATTCAGTTCGGTCTTCCACCACCGAAGTTCAACGGGGTTACACCGACTGTGGTTGGCCCCCAGCAGGCTCTGGTTATGGAACAAGAAGTGAATACCCTATTAAGGAAGGAGGCCATCGAGGTGGTCCCTCCTCTAGACAGGGAATCCGGATTTTACAGCCGGTATTTCATAGTTCTAAAGAAGGATGGGGGGTTGCGTCCGATCCTGGACTTGCGTCTCCTGAACCGCTCAGTTATGTCACTGAAGTTCAAGATGCTCACTGTCAACCAGGTTGTAGCTCAAATCAGATCCGAGGACTGGTTTGTCACAATAGATGCATACTTCCACATATCCATCCTTCCACAACACAGGAAGTTTCTGAGGTTCGCTTTCGGGGGCAAAGCTTATCAATATCGAGTACTTCCCTTTGGCCTCGCACTCTCACCCCGCACGTTCACGAAATGTATGGATGCGGCTCTGGTATCCCTCCGTATGCAGGGCATCCGCATTTTAAATTATATCGACGATTGGTTGATCCTAGCTCAATCAGAGCAGATGGCGGCTCGACATCGAGATGTCGTTCTCGCACACATGGGGGAGCTGGGTTTGAGACTAAACGCCAAGAAGAGTGTACTTTCTCCAGTTCAGAGAACCACCTATCTAGGCGTAGTGTGGAATTCGACCACGATGCAGGCACGCTTGTCTCCTGCTCGGATCGAGTCGATCCTCACATCAGTCGAGAGAGTCAAAGAAGGCCAGTCACTCACTGTCAAACAATTCCAGAGATTGTTAGGGCTGATGGCAGCTGCGTCCAACGTGATACCTTTTGGCCTGCTGTACATGAGACCCCTACAGTGGTGGCTCAAGTCCAAGGGTTTTTCCCCGAGGGGAAATCCACGTCGAGTTATCAAGGTCACGCGGCGGTGCCTTCGTGCCTTAGACATGTGGAGGAAACCTTGGTTCTTGAATCAGGGCCCGGTGCTGGGAGTTCCTTGTCGCCGTGTAACGCTAGCGACAGATGCGTCCCTCACCGGTTGGGGTGCGGTCATGAGTGGCCACCCTGCCCGCGGTCTGTGGAGTGGTCGCCATCTAACATGGCACATCAATTGCCTAGAGATACTAGCGGTCTATCGAGCATTGAAATATTTCCTCCCGGACCTGAGAGGTCACCATGTGTTGGTGCGCACCGACAACACATCAGTGGTCTCTTATATCAATCACCAGGGGGGTCTGCGTTCGCGCCCCTTGTACAAGCTGGCACACCAGATCCTTCTGTGGTCCCAGGGCAAGCTCCTCTCGATCAGAGCAGCGTATATTCCTGGGAGATTGAATATGGGAGCAGACATACTGTCGAGACAGGGGCCGAGGCCCGGGGAATGGATGCTTCACCCCGAGGTGGTGAAGCAGATATGGAGAGTATTTGGTACAGCTCAGGTGGACCTCTTTGCGACTCAGGAGACATCGCAATGTCCCCTCTGGTTCTCTCTAGTTCATCCAGCTCCTCTGGGACTGGACGCTATGGTACAGACCTGGCCGAGGCTTCGTCTGTACGCTTTTCCCCCTATCGCTCTGCTCCCGGGAGTTCTGGCGAGAGTACGCCGGGACGGGGCCCGTCTACTACTAGTAGCCCCGTTCTGGCCGGGCCGAGTATGGTTCTCAGATCTAGTCTCGCTCCGCGACGGCTCTCCGTGGGAGATACCGATCAGGACAGACCTACTCTCACAGGCGCAGGGCACGATAATTCACCCTCGCCCGGAGTTGTGGAGGCTGTGGGTGTGGCCCCTGAGGGGGCACAGCTGTTAGCAGCCGGTCTCTCAACCGAGGTTGTTGAGACCCTACTCCAATCCAGAGCTCCCTCTACGAGGAAACTGTACGCCCTGAAGTGGAAGCTCTTCACTTCATGGTGCAGAGACCGCCAGCTTGACCCAGCAGACTGCCCAGTTGGTACAGTTCTGGAGTTTTTACAAGCCAGGCTCTCTGCGGGGTTATCCCACTCCACCTTAAAGGTTTACGTGGCGGCCATAGCTGCTTTCCACGTCCCTTTCAATGGTCAGTCAGTGGGTAGACACCCCCTAGTTACACGTTTCCTCCGCGGTGCGCTGAGGCTGAGACCTCCAGTACGATCCCGTGTTCCCCCCTGGGATTTGGTTGTGGTTCTAGAGGCTCTTTGTAAAGCTCCATTCGAGCCTATACAAGATATCTCAGATAGACATCTGACACTTAAAACTGCCCTATTACTGGCAATCACCTCACTAAAGAGAGTTGGAGATCTTCAGGCCCTTTCGGTGGCCCCTACCTACTTAGACTTTGCCCCTGGTATGGCCAAAGCATTTTTATACCCTCGAGCGGGTTACGTTCCGAAGGTTCCCTCTGTTACACCACAGCCTATCGTACTGCAGGCCTTCTGTCCTCCTCCCTTTCGGGAGCACGACCAAGAGAAGCTAAACTGTATGTGTCCAGTGCGAGCACTGGACGCATACGTCCACAGAGCTGCCCTGTGGAGAAAATCAGACCAATTGCTTGTTTGCTACGGTCCTTCTAACAAGGGTTCTCCTGCCACCAAGCAGACCCTTAGTCGTTGGATAGTCGAGGCTATCAACCTCTCCTATGAGTCCTCTGGTCTTCCCCCCCCCTTTGGGGGCCAAGGCTCACTCTACTCGGAGTATGGCGGCCTCCAAGGCCTTCTCAGCAGGTGTGTCCCTCTTGGACATCTGCAACGCTGCGGGGTGGTCCACGCCCTCCACATTTGTCCGATTTTACGATCTTGACATGCGAGCCACGCCGGGCTCTTCTGTCCTCTCGTCTTAGCTGTGCTCTTTTGACTACACACTAGGCAGGGATTTGGAAGTCTGGCAGCGTTGGCACATCGTTCCCCAAAAGCGTTTCGACGCAGCTCGAGTTCCTGAAAAGGAACGTCCCAAGGTTACGTATGTAACCCTAGTTCCTTGAAGGAACGAGACGCTGCGTCGCAGAGCCATACTCCCGGCACCCCTGCCGGCGCTTGCTTCCCTACTCGAAGCTGAAGCCAGCTGCACGGCACGTGCTTTTATAGCTTCCTGGTCGCTACGTCACCCCGCCCGTGACGTCACGCCTTTCCGATGGACTGATTGCACACGATATTCAGAGTCGGTCTCGTCAGGGACGTTCCCCAAAAGCGTTTCGACGCAGCGTCTCGTTCCTTCAAGGAACTAGGGTTACATACGTAACCTTGGGACGTTTCTTTTTTCTCTTTTTGTTTAGAAAAATTCAAATTAAAACAATAGTTTGCCTAAAATTGAAGATTTTATGAAAATGTACTAACCTTCAGGCCTCGAAGATGTAGATGAGTTTGTTTCAGTGAATGGGTGCCATCAGAATGAGAGTCCAAACAGCTGATAAACACATCACAGTAATTTACAATTAATCCACACAACTCCAGTCCATTAATTAATGTCTTGTCAAAAGTTGCACGTCTTTAAGAAACACATTTATCAATAAGGTATTTTAATTCTAGACTGTTTCAAATTTTCAATTTTGGGTGAACTATTCCTTTAAGCACCCTGTACTGTATGTTTTTTCTGGTGTTCAAGTGGAGTGGGAAATGTAGCACCAAACAAAGCTGAAATAACTTGGAAACTCATAATTCTCAATGACACCCAAGTTGCTGCATTATGATGTTGGAAGTTGTAGTAGATAGTTTTATAAAAAGGTCCAGGTTTTAGATATTGGTAAATATTGTAGGTTAGTACATTAGTCAACTTTCAAACTTATTAAAGCCTATTGGTCAGATTTCTAGGTTACTATAGTTCTGTCATGACAACTCTTGGAAGGATTGGCATGGTAATGTACATGACAATGTTAATGTATTTGGTTTTGGCGGAATAGATCTGTTACGCTGCTGCTGCTGCGGCAGAGCAAGAACTGAGACTTGCTACTGCCAATACATACAAAATATGCTGCTGTGAACATGTAAGAAATATTGCTGCTGCAAATATAACATTCATGAAATAGCCCCCTTATAGCATACATTAATCACCTAGCAGATCTATACAGGTGGAGCTGGGGAAGGTGGAGGGTTTCTGAAGCAAGCTGCAACTGCTACAGTAAACCCTAGTCGTATATTTGAATGCTGAGCAGCGAGCTCATTGGCTACCGATACAGGAAGGAATCAATCAGCTGTGATAATAATGTCATTAGGTCAGATTGAGTTAGACTTATCAGACTGCGCCATCTAGAGTTTCATGCCAGAACTCTGTATTTAACATTCCAGTCTATTATATTTGTAACTTTATAGCTTATTCGTTTGCTTAATGACTCACTGAAGACTTACATGAGGACTTGCTGACTGGATATTGTTTAATCTGTTTGATGTAATATTTAGATTATACAAGAACAAAGTGTGCATGTAATTTTTTCTCAATCAAGAAACTAATTGGCAAGACAGTGGCAAAATGAGACATTGTTCTCACCAGGAAACCTATAGCCTTCATTAAATATGGACTAGCAAATAAAGACTGAATTTTTTTGTCAGGTATTAAAAAGATTCGTTTATCAAGCTAGCCTTGCTGTTTCTCATTTTATATTCCAAGTGTTGTGTTTGATGCGAGTCTTGATCCTTTAGCACGCAGGTGCAGGTTTATTAATTAAGTGCTGAGTGAAGCCTGAGTGAAGGTCCTGCTCAGAATCACTAAACCAGGACTAAATCTTGGCACTCTTCTGTGTTGGATTTAGCTCAGACCACCTCTTTAAAGCCAATTTCTCTTTAAAAGAGTGGATTCAAACAAGTTTACTCTGTCTTACTCTGGCATTTTAATGTCATCCACACTGTCTCTTAGGAGTAGAATGATCCTCTGATCCAGACCCTGATTTGTGATAGGAGCATGAGTCTCAGACGGTCTGGCAAATCACTGCATCCATACCCACCTTAATTACTTCTCTTCCAGCCAGACAAGTGAATCTTAAGCCAAATGGCTGCAATTACAATTTAATCAGACACCCACAATCTCTCCATTTAGAAAGAGGTGGAGGAAAGGGGTCTTTGGTCATTTGTAATTCACCGGGGAATATTAATGTAAATGGGCCATCATTCACCCAGTGAAGAATACCAAACCATTATGTGTGGTTAAATATGCATTAATATGTGCCAAACCTTACTAGCAGAAATAGCAGATTTCAACAAAAAATTTCAATGATATTACATACATAACTATTTATTAATTCACCATGTTAAAATGGGATAAAATGTTCTTCCATACTACAGTTTTGTGTAATAATGTGTAACAATAAAATATTATTTGAACAAATAAGAAAATATGGTTAACGTTATTGTATATTATTTGACTATATCCATTAAATGATAATGGGTTAATTGTAATGTCAAATAAATATTAAACAATCATTTGTTAAAACATAATTGTCGCCTATTTCATGAATTAAATAAAAATGTATTAATAATGTATGAAAAGAAATCTATATTAAATAAATTATAATAATAAATATGATGAAACCTATATTCATTAAATGGTTAATTTATTAGTTAAGTAATTTATGAAGAAATAATAAAATAATTAGTTAAAACTAAGTTTTAAGTTAAAATATTAATTATGTTTCATATTAAATACCTAATCAAATGGTATGTTGTGAAATGAAAATGTATTAAATAAATAAATAAATAATACATGTAAAATAAATGTAATATGTTTCATATTAAATACATAATTAAGTATGTAATGAAAACTTTATTAAATTACCAGTAAATAATTAATAAAAAAAATTATAATGATTTGTTAAAACATATTATGTTTCATATTAAATGCATTAAATACACTGCAAGCCAGCTCCCTGAATGGGCAGTGAAAACACGGTCTCATTAACAATCATGAGCCTTCGTTTTGTTACAGAGGCTAATTAGACACAATGAGCTCAACGTACAATGCAAAGCTTCAGACAGGCCCAAACGGTGGGACTGTGTGAACTTCAGCACTAACCCCCTGTATACCACCATTTGTTTTGACATCTCACTGACACTGTCTGAAGATCAGACGGGCACATGCTTTAAAAATTAAAATGGCAGTCTTCAAAGCAGTCCCAGTGCCAGACATCAGGGTTTCATCTGTGAAATTAACATAGTCTGTTATGATCATCTCAGCACATCATTAACACTGATGCATGTTTGTTTAGCTTCGCTCGTCTCCATGAGAGCACAAGGTGTATGGCAGTTCAAACACTTCTGGAAGACCTCCACGACCTAGCAAAACAATAAAGAGACTGGTTGCAGTGTCTGTAGAGTTACTCCTGCCAGCACACATTTCACAGGCCTCAGGTCAAATGAGAAGCATTATAAATCAACCTGCCTTTCATTTTCAAATTCTCACCAGCTTTCCAGCCTCTCTTCTTCAGCCAGTCAGGAACCTCCACACCACCTGTCTTTTCCGCATGCTCATTAGAGTTATTCTATTTACCTTTGTTTCAAATAATTAATCTCAATATTTACAGAAATTATAATTGGCTGAAAACCATAAAGCATGAATACTTTAGTTTTTTGAAAGTGATACTGTGGAGTTTGAGAGTCCCAGATGCTGACTAACAGTAATGGCTGCTGTGCTGCATTTGGATTTAAGCTGCTGCCAGAAAAAAATTATACACAGATGTAAAAAGAGACTAGAGAGTATAAAGCGATTAATAAACTATCCCTTTCTTAAAGTGAATTCAAAATATGCTAACTCTGGTATTGTTTCCAGAATTAATCTTTCTAGGGACCTTTGCAGATTTCTTTGCATTTTTCGACATCTTCTACAAAGCAGAAAGTACTGTAACACTGACTCAAAGAGACAATGTCTTCAGTTTCATTTATTGTTCCAGAATCATTGATTTGAATTGACAGGCTGATTAAAAATTCACATCTATTAATTATTTAGGATGTTATTCCAGCTGCATATCAGATCTTTGGAAATCTTATGAGATGTCAGCTTGTCTTAATCAACAAAGTCAAGCTAACAGCCCTGCTTTTAACTAATAACTGTGTGAATTCTGTTACGGATCACTCGGGAGGCTGAGGAGTAACATATAGAATGGTTTATTGAACAGACACAAGCAGAGGAGCAGGTAGTGTAGGGTGGAGTGAGGGATGGATCCGTGCAGGCTGGGTGAAGACGTCAGAGGAGGAAGGTGAACCACACACACGCACACTGGTGATCTGGATCTTCGGAGAATCGCTAGAGAGAGGAAGAAGAGTTAGTCCTTAGAGTTAGCATACAGGTAAGACCTTGTCGCGAACGAGACAGGACATCGATTGAGTGCGTGTGCGGGGTTTATGGTGCTGAGGTGATTGGGTGGTGATGAGGATCAGGTGGATGTGCTTAGTATTCCGGTGAGGGCTTGCATAGTGATTGCGTGGAGGTGGAACCTGGCGTGTTTGTAACAGTACCCCCCTCCCCACGGCCCGCTCCTGAGGGCCAAGGACCCCGACGACGTGGTGGACGTCCTCTTCCCCTGGGAGCTGGTCGGTCAGGATGATTGGAGTGGAAGGTGTCGAGTAAGTTAGGATCCAGGATGTCGTTGTGTGGGACCCAGGAACGTTCCTCTGGACCGTATCCTTCCCAGTCCACTAGATATTCCAGTTGTCCACCACGCCGCCAGGAGTCCAGAATGTCACTCACTGCATAGGCTGCGCCGTCGTCTAGGAGGAGTGGAGGGGGGGCTTCCGTTTCGCCAGGTTCTGTGGAGGGAGAGACAGAAGGATGGTGAGGTTTAAGGAGAGACACATGGAATGTGGGGTGAATCCGGTATTCGGGGGTAACTGGAGTTTGTACGTGACCAGATTGATCTGCTGGATGATGGTGAATGGGCAAATGAATCTGGGACTTAGCTTGCGGCAGGGCAGACGCAGGCGGATGTCCCGGGTGGACAGCCAGAACTTCTGACCGGGTTGGTATGTTGGGGCCTCTGATCGGCGAAGGTCGGCTGTCGTTCTACTTCTGCGTAAAGCCCGCTGGAGTTGGTGGTGTGCCGCGTCCCAGACCCTCTTACTCTCCCGGAACCAGTAGTCGATGACGGAGACATCCGAGGGTTCACCTGACCAGGGGAATAAAGGTGGTTGGTAGCCGAGTACGCACAGTGAGTCCGGTGGTAGGTTGACGAAGGGAGTTTTGTGCGTACTCGGCCCACCCAAGGAACTGGTTCCAGGAGTTCTGGTGGCCATGAAAGAGGGTATGGAGGAAGCGTCCAATCTCCTGAACCTTCCTCTCCGTCTGCCCGTTTGACTGGGGATGGTACCCGGAGGACAGGCTGATGGCCACACCTAGGAGTGAGTGGAAAGCCTTCCATACCCGGGAGATGAACTGGGGGCCTCGGTCCAAGACGATATCCTCTGGGATGCCGAAGTACCTGAAGACATGATTAAATAACAGTTCAGCCATTTCCATGGCCGTGGGCAGACGCTTCAAAGGAAGAAGACGACAGGATTTAGAAAATCTATCCACTATGACAAGAATGCAGGTATTGTTATCTGAAGGAGGAAGATCAGTTATGAAGTCCACCCCTAGGTGTGACCACGGGCGATTGGGAACGGGCAGAGGATGGAGCTTGCCTGATGGAAGATGGCGAGGGCTTTTGGATATGGCGCAGCTTGTACATCCATTCACGTACCTCCTGACATCCAAGGCCATGTTGGGCCACCAGAAGCGTTCCTTCAGCAACGAGAGGGTTTCATTGACCCCCGGGTGACCAGTGCCAAGCGATGTGTGAGCGGAGTGTATGAGTGGAGTGTGGCGTGTCCTGGGAATATACTGAAGTTCCGGTGGGCAACCCGGTGTTGGTGGTAGGCTCGGTAGGAGGAAGGGTGGGCAACCCGGTGTTGGTGGTAGGCTTGGTAGGAGGAACGGTGGGCAACCCGGTGTTGGTGGTAGGCTCGGTAGGAGGAAGGGTCTCAGCGGACCAGGTAATAGGACAGACGATGACTCTTTCTGGAAGAATGGTTTCCGGAGTTTCGGGATTCTCTTCGGGGGCGTAACACCTGGAGAGGGCATCAGCCTTCACATTTTTCACCCATGGGCGGTATGAGATGGTGAAATGGAAGCGGGTGAAGAATAATGCCCAGCAGGCTTGTCTCGGATTTAATCTTTTGGCCACTCGAAGATACTCTAAGTTCTTATGATCTGTTAGGACCAGAAAGGGGTGTTTGGCTCCCTCCAACCAATGCCTCCATTCTTCCAAGGCCAGTTTGATGGCCAACAGTTCCCGGTTGCCGATATCATAGTTGACCTCCGCCGGGTTGAGTTTCCGGGAGAAGGCGGCGCATGGGTGGAGGCGACTGGGATTCCCCTGCGGCTGAGAAAAGACCGCTCCCACTCCGGTGGTCGAGGCATCGACTTTCACGACGAAGGGTCGGTCGGGATCGGGATGGACCAGGAGTGGGGCGGTCGTAAAGGCCTCCTTAAGGATGTGGAAGGCCTCTGTGGCGGCAGGAGTCCAGGAGAGAGATTTGGGTTTGTTACGGAGGAGACTGGTGAGAGGGCTGGTGATTGTACTGAAGTTTTGTATAAACCATTTATAGAAGTTGGCAAAGCCAAGGAACCGCTGTAACTCCTTGATGGTGGTTGGAGTGGGCCAATCTCTGACGGCGTTTACCTTCCCTTCGTCCATCCGGATGCCACTGCTGCTGATGTTGTATCCAAGGAACTGCACTGAGGGCTGTTGGAAAGAGCACTTTTCGGCCTTGAGATACAGTTGGTAGGCCCTCAGGCGTTGCAGGACCTCCGCAACGTGGTGTTGATGTTCTGCCAGGCTCCGGGAGTAGATGAGGATATCATCAATATAGACTAGGACGAACTTGTGGAGGAACTCCCGGAGCACCTCGTGGATGAAGTCCTGGAATAAGGAGGGGGTGTTAACACGTCCATACGGCATCATGCAGTATTCATAGTGGCCTGTAGGGGTTATGAAGGCGGTCTTCCACTCGTCCCCCTCTCGTATCTGGATGAGGTTGTAGGCGCTGCGGAGGTCCAACTTGGTGAACACAGTTGCACCACGGAGGAGGACGGACGGGGCATACAGCGATGGCATGCCCCGGGGCTGCACAGTAGAGGCACAGATTCTGGGCCAGCCGTCTTTGTCGTTCAGCCATAGAGAGACGATAGGAGTCTAGTAGCATGGGTTCACTGGCTGGTTCTCGGTAGCTGACGGCCTCTGGTCGGCAGAGTGGCGTAGAGGAATACGCCTGGCCCTGATGCTCTTCGAGGCATGACTGCATATGAGTGGCGAAGCGGATGGACAGCTGGATGAATCGTTCTAGCCCGATGGTGTCCTCGTATGCAGCGAGATGCAACCGCACTCGAGGTTCCAATCCCTGACGGTAGGTAGTCAGTAAAGCCTGTTCGTTCCATCCACTGGAGGCCGCTAGAGTCCTAAACTGAAGGACATATTCATTGACAGACATTTTCCCCTGTTTGAGATTATACAGCTTCTCACCAATGGAAGAGTCCCAAGCTGGTCTGCCGAAAACAAGTGCGGTACAAGTGCGGTTGCATCTCCAGGACCAGCGAGCATTGTAGGAGGAAACCGCTGCATTCCTCCGCCGCACCAGAGTAGGGCGCTGGCCAGGCCATAGGACTGGCGTGAACGGAAGGTGAGGAAGTGCTGGCATCGTTGACGGAAGTGCTCGCTGGTGTTGGGGATGCAGTTGTAGCCGTGAGTGTCCTTCGGAGTGCATTAACCAGATCTTGAAAGGGGTCCGTGAGGCTCATGCTTGTGCCTGCCGGTGTTGGTCCGGTCTTCTGTTACGGATCGCTCGGGAGGCTGAGGAGTAACAGACAGAATGGTTTATTGAACAGACACAAGCAGATGAGCAGGTAGTGTAGGGTGGAGTGAGGGATGGATCCGTGCAGGCTGGGTGAAGACGTCAGAGGAGGAAGGTGAACCACACACACGCACACTGGGGATCTGGATCTCGGAGAATTGCTGGAGAGAGGTAAGTAGAAGAAGAGTTAGTCCTTAGAGTTAGCATACAGGTAAGACCTTGTCGCGAATGAGACCGGACGTCGATTGAGTGCGTGTGTGTGGTTTTTATGGTGCTGAGGTGATTGGGTGGTGATGAGGATCAGGTGGATGTGCTTAGTATTCCGGTGAGGGCGTGCGTAGTGATTGCGTGGAGGTGGAACCTGGAGTGTTTGTAACAAATTCTTAAGAATCAGATTTTCCATGGTATATTTGTTTCTCAGAATAAGCTACAAATGAATTATGAATAAAAGAAGATTGCTCAACTGAATCGTATGGGATTCTCTGAATCTAATACACCCATATTATTTTGGGGATAAAATGAACACGTTTCTTACTATGAACAGAAATGATTCACTTGAATCTGTTTGCGGGTTTTCTAGAAAGAGCCCTGGAGTACAGAACAACAGATGCTGACACCGTTAGGGAAAAGCACAAACACAAACCTAGACTAAAAATAATTTCCAAAAAGTACTACTACGAGGGCTACTACACAAAATTGTGCCAAACAAAATAAAAGAATGATCTATATCTAAATCAATAAATTACCAACTTTGACAAAACCACACAGCTTATCTACATTTCATTAAATTCAACACAACCAAAAACCAGAAACAAAAGGTGGCTAGTAATTTCATACTGCTGAAGTCTCTTGGCTACGAGCTTTCTAGTGCCAGCTGTGAGGAGTTCTGCTCGAGTCATTTGTTGGCTCATCTTCCCTTCATAGAGCCCGGTGACAATGTGGCAAGTGTTGAGGAAGTGGGCGGGCATAGCTCTGCTCAGCAGCCCTTTGAGAAGCACACTTGTCTCAACTGACAGACACACACACACAGATATACACACCTCTCGCCTGTGCTGCCTGCGAGCATATTCCAAAAACTCGCCTGTCGAATATCAAGACACATTATAAACATCCACCTCAAAAGCTTTCCTGACTGATATTGTGTAGACTATGAGTCTTGACAGTGGACTTGCTCAGTTAGTTTGCTTTTGAAATCAGAGAAGAGTAAACCGGTGGAGACTGGTTATTTTCATCGGAGTGCAAACTATTCCCAAAGGGTCTGAGGAATTTTGAAATCTGCCCCGGCACACATGGGAGCACAGATGTGTGGAGAACTCCTGAACAACAAATCACAGATTTCTTGTTTTTTTCAGTAACGGGGGTATTTGCATTGTTGATTGGAGTTCTGGAAAAGAGGTTACAATGCCAGTAGACATGAAGTAAATGTGAATGGGTCCTAGGCTATTGGCACTTTTAACTTGCTGGTATACAAAGATGGTTTGAGTTTAAAATATAGTACAGACACGTAATGTCTGCGCTTTAAGGCTGGGGTACACAGTGTGGTTCATTATGGGTTGTGGGTAAATCTATTGAATCATAGTGTAATCTACCCACAGCATTAAATTAAGTTTGTGTAAAAATCCTTACTGATAAAATGCATTAACGAAAGTTAGTTTGAGCCATTGATTTTAATTGACTGAGCAGAGTTTGTAAAGTGCTGCTATACAGTACAACAACAGAACTGTCTGATACTTTCCTGTTTGTATTTTGGCCTTCAAATGGAGTCAAAATCCTACTTACAAGTTTCAGGCACATGAATGACCAAGCAAAGTTGTGTTTACAAGTGGGAAGCACAGAACTCCACATACAGTTTTGCATAGTTATTTTTATTTTCATGTTGTAGTAATTATTTAACAAATGTTGAATCATTCACTTTCCATTCACTAGCCTAAAAGAAGTTATGGATATTATGGAAGCCAAAGAGCCCAAAATATCAATATTTACCAGTCTGTGAAAAAAATAATGCACTGTAAAAAAAAAAAAGAAGAAAAAAAAAGAAGAAGATACTTGGAAAAAGGTATGAATGGCTGGTTTTGTTGTGTTGGCTCAGCAAAAATTCATGAAAAAGTGAGTACATCTAAGTTTATACACTTATTCGACTGAAACCAACAGTTTATTTTTTAAAAGAGACATATTTTTACAATATGTAATATATGTCTCAGCTGTCCCCAGAAAGTATCGGTGAAGTTTCAGCTCAAAAATACCCAAAAGATCTTTTATTATATTATTTTGAAAATGGGTATTTAAAGTGGAAGAAGAAACACGCTGTATTAGAGCATGTCTCTTTAAATGCAAATAAGCTGCTGCTCCCCAGAATAGAGACAGCTTGGGGTGGGGTGCTTGTGGTGGGGGTCATAGCAGAGATGTCATCAATATTGTTAGCTACAACAAAATGGCTCCATGAGGATGGAGGTTTTGGTATGTTTTCAAATTTTGTTCTTTGCATATTTTTATTGATCACTGTTCATTTATGAAATGATATTTGTTGTTATATTTAATAAAGGTGCTGACGTGGTTTCCATGTGGGTCGTTTACAATAAATCCCACTGCTTTGATGGTACTCTTTGGACTTCTCTATGTGCTGATTATAACATCAGGGCTGTATCAAAAAAATTCATTGATCAAATTTTTCTGTAATTAATCACAATTAATTGCATATTAATACTGTATATTTATATTGTCAATTTCACATTAATGTCAAAACAACATAAAGATATACAAAATATATTTTGAATATCTTTTTAATTGCATCTTTTTACTAAGTAGCTTATTATTAATGAATGCCAGGATTATACCACTACTGCTACTGATGTTTCTATTAAATGCATTTTCCCCTCAATTTTAGCCATTAATTATAGTCAGTGTTACACAGTATAAATGAAAGACATTATTATTAACATCTAATAGGCTCTGTCTCACACAAACTACCAACAGTATATTCAAAAACTAGATAGATTAATCTTTATTCAAACTACAAAAGTTTATCAGTGGGCAGAGCAGTGAATCCTTCCAATCTCCACCGTGGGATGCGAGACTGGCGAGTGTAGCAGGTGTAGCTCATTTCCAAATCACTCCTCCGGCCTCGCTCCATTCCCACGGCTCTTGGCCCTCCCCACTCGTCATAATGGTCATTTTGGACTTTATAACTCATTTAAGACAATGTAAGGTCAGTCGCCAAAATTGTGTGTGTTTTTGTCTGTTAAAGCACTACATACTTTCAGCAAGGATGAAGACTTTCAAAGTATACTCCATTTGATAATCAATTTGACAATCTGTGCTATTTATCGACCAGAAGTTATGACCAATGACATTGCCTTTGTACTAGTTTAAATTAGAGTTGTGGATATCTCAGAATAACCCCCTTCACACAAGCCTTCTTCAACATTGTCGAATATTGATATCATGGTCTCCAGTAGATTGTTGTTGTCCCATCTCAACCTTTTCTTTTCCGGCTTTGAAACAACAGCCTTGGCCAGTCTTACCACTTTGTGGTGCAAAAACAACTCGAGGCGTATGTGCGACCTGTGCGTTCTCTTCTATGGGGCCGGTGTTCTGTCGATTTGTCCTACCCCATCAGATTTTGCTACCTCCCATTTAAACAGTGGGTAGTACAATTCGACAACGAGAAATGCTACTGTAAAGTTATGGTTTATTAATGGCTACGCCTACCACAACTCTAAGCACACCCTTACAGTAAAACAAATACAGTAATTATGTGTTATATTCGCTGTTGTAGCTAGAAGGAATACAGCTTCAGGAAACCAACAATACAGGAAACCAAAAAAAAAAAAATTTATTTGTACCTATTATATTGTGTTTTATTAAAGTTTACACCTACCCCAAACTTAAACCTACCCTTACAGTAATGCACATACATTAAATATCGTTGTTCAGCATGATAAAAAAGAAAGCAATATTGATGTGCGCATGCGCAGTAAACCCCGGTAGGAAAATCTGACGGGTAGGATAAAATGTCAGGACACCTGATGAAGATGATAGCCCTGTTATAGACCATTCTTCAGATTCTGACAGTTTGTTTCATATACATGCTACTGTTTAATCTGGGGCCTAGTGGTTAGAGAGTTTGACTCCTAACCCTAAGGTTGTGGGTTCTAGTCTCTTGAGCAAGGCACTGATGTCTGTTCACTGTGTGTGTGTGCACTTTGGATGGATTAAATGCAGAGCATGAATTCTGAGTATGGGTAAACATACTTGGCTGTATGTCACTTCATATTTAGTGGCAAAATTTTTAACTGCATTGTTTGATTTAACTATTGCAGTGCTGAATCACTTTGGCTTATTTGGCTCTTTTTGTAATCCTAACAACAAACATTTGTTAATAATGTGTCAGTGTTTACAGTTTTTAACTTGGACACTGATATTGCCATTACCAGTTGTAACATATACCGATTTTTAATAGTATTTTTTTTTCACTCAACTTTTGGTGTTTGAGTTCTACAGACAAAAAAAGGTGAGTTGGCACAACTTAGAAAAGGTTTGTTATAGAATCATTGAATTTCTAGAATCTCAACTTAATCTTCAAGTTAACTCAACTGGGGAATAAAACCAGCCCATTGACCAAATTAAAACTAGCCTAATAAATCTAGCACAAATACCAAAACACAACAAATGCCACTCCCATACCTAAAAACATATTTTACAGTCACTATGCATACAAACAATCTCACAAACAGACCTTAAGATTGACAGCTGGTGAACAAAATCCTTCAGTGAGAGTTGAAATGCTTTATTTTTTAACTATTTGAAAAGGAAATTTATATTTTACAATTGCAGAAACCTGCCAATCTGTTACCATGAAAATAAAAACAGACACACACAGACTCCCTACCAGTTCCCCTCTTTCACAAAAATCTCATCATCTAGCACAGTTTTATCACTATCTATATAATTGGGTAGATTGGCTAAAATATTTCAACACAAGCAATTCTGTCAAAAATGTATGCAGTGTCAAAGCTTTAACCTATGGGTACGAAATCTCCCACAGCAACAAATTAAATGTAGCCCACAAGAAAAATTGCAAACTTGGCAACCCTGAAGGTATCGTTGAATTTGTCAGAATAATAATGAATGTGTCAGCAACGTTTAGGAATTAATCAGTGATATAAAGCCATTAGCAATGAATTGTTATTCACAAAATATCTGTCTAATGCATCTACTTAATTATGTTGCATTTCTACCAGAGAAAATAAACTGAAATCCACTGGAGAGTAATGCATATGTGATGAATATGTTTGCATGGCACAGCTCTCCACCAGATACTGATGAGAGTATATGAGGCGTCATCCCCAGAGGCCCTTAGGTGGGGTGATCTTCTTATGGCTGCACATCGCAAACTGGAATTCAACGTCATCATCAGCATGATTGTGGTCACAGTCAAACAGTAAGTTTTGTAGAATTTGATACACCACTGCTGTAACAAAATCCACACGTCCTGCATGCTACATCTTGTATCGTCAACCTTGAAATGCTCTTACTGAGGAAAGACATTTTCTTTCATTGTCTCTCCAGTCAAAACAAGGCTCTTTTTCCACAGTCTGCAATTTCTCAAGTGTTCTGCTTCATTAATGGAAAAACTGTGAGCTCAGCTCTATCCTGATCCAGATTGACAGCTGTCTTTAATGCTGCTGTCATTACCCTAATGATGGTACAATGCACACACATTTGGTGTCTGCACTCCAAATGAAAGCAGTCCAGTGTTGCTTCTAAATGTGGTATTACATATTATAATTATGAAAGAGACCCATCTTCGGAGCCCAAACCTCCACATAGTGCTTTAAGAATAGACGCTTGGCTCATACTGAACTTATGCATTAAACATGAAACCCATATGTCGTGTTGTGAAGACTGCTGTCCCAGGAGACAGTGGTAGATGATGCGCTAAGGCTGGGGGTGCATGAGGGGGTTTCTATTGATGCACTGGGGGAAGAAAAACAAGGATTGAAGTTGTCAGTTCTATATTTGCATATCTACAGAGTCAGGGGTTTGTTTTTTATTTAGACTGTGATTTGACTCAACTGAGCACAGACACAAACAAATCCAGATGGATTTATGCTGTGGGCCTTGGCCTGAAATCAATTACTTGATAACCCTGTTTGGTAACAATGCAGTGGTTATGTATTATACAGTATATGACTTTTGGAGGCTTCTGGATATCATGGAGTGAAAGGAGAACAGATAGAGAGAGGAATGCTTTTGATGGGGGGATAGATATTGTGGCCACAAATAAAGGATTCGCTCCCATGACTTATTCATTCATGGCCATGATTTATAAATTCGGTCCCTCATTTTAGTTAAATCATGGCCACACTGTACTAAATCATTCCCTGGTCACTATGATCTAAAACAAGGAAACAGATTAACTGTGGGACAGGTCTTTCACACCAAGAAAAAAATAAATCCATAGAAAAAAAACAAAAAAGGTCCTAGTAATTTTCTGTCAGGACATTATCCGTTAAGTTAACAGATATTTCCTTTAACCCAGAAACACAACATGATACAATGTGTAAACCGAATTATGGGTAAAGCACCTGTGAAAAATCAGTACAGAAAATTCCTTTTCTTAGAGAACATGGTCACAATATCTTACAGTGTTACAGACCAAAATAAAACCAGTTCCACACAGGTTTCCATGCTAACGGATGAGAGAAACCCCACTTCATGCGATCCTGAAGTGAGAAAACACTAAACCTCACTCCAAAATCATTCCACTTCAGCTCAGCTTTTGAAAATTGAGAGCACAGACAAGCGAGTGAATACTAAACAACAGCACCTCCACCACTGAACTGCCACCTCAGTTTAGAAGACTAGAACTAACAGTTTTGTAAAAAAAAGTTATTGTTGCATGGCATTTTTTATCAGTATGGAGTGACTGTTTTGTGAACTTGCCAAAGAACATTCAATCCCATTTGGAAAATCACATGTCTGTGCCAAATATAACAGCACTGGATGCGTTGCATATTTTCAGTAATTGCTTTGGCTGAGGAAGAGCTCATTGAACACTACTGTCCATGGCTTAGAAGGCTTTCATTTGTTCCAGGTGCTGTTGCTAAGCCAACACCTGTGGAGTTTTGTAAGGCCCTCTTGTGTGACTGTGGTAAATGCCTTCACTGCCAAAAACTGAGCAGGAATGCAAGAGATGTGGCTCATTAGCTTTTTCTTCAGCTGCATTTTTTTGGACTTTCTATGTATGTGCTTAGGAGAGAAAGAGGGAGATTGTGTATTTGGCCAAGCCCTCCAGGAGGAGGCTTTCGTGCAGTCCAAGCACACAGGCGAGTGCTCGTGTTTTCGTATTAGCAAGTGTGCGTCTGCAATGTGCCTGTCTGTGTGTGACTGTAGCGCAACTAGACCCACAGTACCTTCATAGAGGGACCTTGCAGCTGCACAAAGAGACCCTTGTCTTGAGGTGTCACAGAACAGTATGTATCAGACACCATATTAAATGTCCCCTAAGCATAGAGGAAGTCTAGCGAGGGGTGAGGCCTTGCCGGGGAGCCACCAAAGAGGCTTTTGACATGTGGCCAAAACAGATGGCTGGGAATGGGGAAACAAGGTCAAAGAACACCGAACACACTCTCTCCACTCCTTTCTCCTCAATGCATTCGATACGATTGAGCATCATCTGATGTGTGCCTCTTTTTAATTAAAATGGATGCTTTGGAATAGGAGCTTTGTTGTTTTCCCCCCAAAGGTGCTTAAAGGGGGGGGGGAGTAAAGATAAAAGAGTGGCTTTGTGTCTGGCCACTGAATGAAAGGAACCACTGTGTTGACTGTTCAGAACAAGACCAATCAAAGATAACCTGTGCTTGAATGATAAGAGCTACACCCTTGGTTCAATGACATGGATCTACATGGAGGTTTGATAACTTGTGGAAACATGACCTTCGGGGTGGTCCCATCGGTGTGATTATGGTCGCCACAATGCGTGCGGACCCTCTTACGTGTTTTCCAGCTCTATCTGCAGTAATCAAATGCTCTCTTGGTTCTTTAATGGATTGGTGGGGTGCAATTATGATTGTGTTTCAATGCATGTCGATCACAATAATGGAAACTCATTAGTACGGTTAATTTAGAGTGCTTCATTTAGTGCGCTTCTTTCGATGCTGCACACTAAACATAGCAAGAGCCTTTGCAAAATGAGGTGCAATAATTATTGATGGTAAAATGAACACCATCCGTGATTATATATCCTTTATCCTTGTACATGTGAAATTACTGTCAAATCAGTGAGCCTGATGTTGTTGTTAAATCAAAATATCCAGTTTCTGAAGTAGTAACAACAAATGCAAGATTTTGTAGGTCAACCTCAATAATGATTCTGACATTAAGACATATTATACAATAGACATGTACAGCTGCAGAACAAGGGAACTGCTTGGAGACGGAGGGGCTGTAAGACTATCCCGTTGTCCTCTTACCGTGGAGGGCATCGCACAGGGCTCGTCTTTTTCTCTGACTGACATAAAAGTCTCAGGCAAGTTCAGCCATGTTGCATTGATGTTGTCACTGAGCTGAAATGTTCGGGTCAGCTCTTTGTGGGAGTTGGGTTCAGGCTCTGGCCCTTCCTCTTGCAGCTGTGTGGAGGGTTGCTGTCCGGAGCTGGTATGCTCTCAAGCTTGTCTATTGACGTATTAGGAGAAGTGCAGGCCAGCTGGACAGACAAAGCACAGTAAATTATACTGGCCTAAAGCCCAATGCCCTACGGTACTGACAAAGGAAATCTGTGTTTTTTAAAATATGATGTATATTTTGTTTCAAAGAGGAATTAATGCATATAATTAACATTACAGATTTCATATTGCCTTTTAAAGAGGTTGGGGGTAAACTGGTGCATTTAGAAACCATCTGTTTTTGCATAGATTTAGCAAATCACCAATCAAAGAGGCCTTCACACTCAGCCTTTGTGATTACTGGATTTTTAAATATCTGTCTGTCCGTCTGTCTGTCATGTGTCAAGTCATCTGTTAACTTATTTTGAAAAAATAATAAAAATGAAAATGCATTTCACACAGTGCGGTTTTTTTTTATCATTGAGTAAAAGTGAAACTAAATGAAAACAAAAAATGTTGGTTTGGCAACTTTTAGAATTATATTTAATTTCAATTAACAATGATTATATTTCAGTTAACAAAAATGGTTTCTTTATGGTTTTAGTTTTAGTTAACTATAATAACCTTTATTCGACAACTTGAAAACACCTCTTTTGTGATGAGCACATTTTTAATTTCTCTATGAAAATTCAATTTAATATCAGCATGATTTTTAAGAAAATTGTAAATGAAAATTTGCAGATACCATCCATCAAATGAGTTATGTGTTATAAGTTTATGTTATAAATTTATGCCTCACAGATTTACTTTGTGGTTTGTCGGGTCACTTTGAGGTTATATAGTGACTGGCAATTGACCTATATTCAGATGTGCCAGAGGGAACCAAGCTGAGGTCTTGACATATCTGAATGCATGCTCTCTATGACCAATCAATAAGTCATTATCACTGCACTCCAAGACAATACACACTCTGTGTATCGTTTAAGCTTATGGGACACCAGCATTAGGACACCAATATCATGCTCATGAAATTTGTTCAACCTGGGTGTTTTCCTCACCTAAAATACATTTCTGGGCTTTTGGATAATAATTCTATATTCTAATTCCCAAGGGGTGTCACACTAAAGTGAGACGCAGGTCACTGTTATGACCCAAAGACATCCAAAATCCTTCTAATCCTATGGCTGGCCAAGTACTTCTCACAACTCGCCTGGTTTTTGACTGGCCACTTAAGCAGTGGAAGAAAAGATAATTGGATTAAAGCCAATAAACTTTAAACCTCCACACACTTAAACACTGCTATCCCATTAAACTGCTGTTCCAATACTCTAATCAACTTACAGACAGCCTGCTTTGCCTTCTGCCACAAAAAAGAAAAACAACTAAACAGAGAAGAATTTCCAGTATTATCATTTGAAACAAGGAATCCCTTGTGAGGCGTATAGTACAGCATAACCCAGTTTTGTGTATTTGTATAAAAACGGGTTGATGTTTGGTCTCCTACATTTTTTTTATTGATTTTGTATTGTATTGACAGTGTGGAGCTGGTCTTGAATTTCTAACACTGCTGCTCCCCTGCAGGAAGGCAGTAGCTCTGCTTTCTCTACAGTGAGAGGCAGTTTGAGGTCCTATAAATACCACTTGCACTGTAGCTGTCCAGCACAGGAAGTAGGTCTGTATTAATGTCTTGTAAATTCCTGTGGTCTTAGTATGTTATTGCTATAAAACAGCTGATGATATTATCCTATAATTGGCTCAAGTGTCTTTGTCTGATTCCCAATATGAAATTTTCCTATTAAATATGCAGCTTAATTACACCCTTATGACTGATTATATCTTCATTAACCCGCATGTAAGCTCATGAAGTAGTCTTATTATATTTTCCATGAGAAAATCTTTCAGCGGTAGGCTATCTCTGTTAGCAATAACACGTATACTGTAATAAGCCACATTTTTATTGAAGCTTTTGTTAAAGCTTTTCAAACTTTTCACTTTTAGATGTAATTTATTTTTAGTTTTATCTGTAATCTATTGTTTCAGTTTAGTTTTGAGTTTGCAGTGCATCTTTATATAGGCATGTTAACACTCTTGAATTGATTTTATTGAGTTTTATTGAAGAATTGTGTGTTTTTAAATTTAATGAAGAGAAGTTTGATAATGTATCTAATTTTATTATACCATGCATCAAAAACTAGAAAAATAATTTAGCAAAATGTGTCAAAAACTAAATTTATTAATTTGTTTTATTATAATTAATGAAAATGTTTTAGTCTAGGTTTTGTTTACATAATTGTTAACTTATAATGTTTCCATATAGCCCTTATAATTTCCATGGATCCAGATTTTGTTGTGTTAAACTAACTAAATTCTCTATCTCTCTCTCTCTCTCTCTCTCTCTCTATATATATATATATATATATATATATATTAGGGGTGTAACGGTACGCAAAAATCACGGTTCGGTACGTACCTCGGTTTTAAAGTCATGGCTCGGTTCATTTTCGGTACAGTAAGGGAAGGAAATGCAAACATTAAACTGCAGGTTGTTTATTACTATACACTTTTTTAAATACCTTTTAATAAAATATATATAAAATAAAAAAAGAATAGGAAATAAAATACTGCTGCAAAGTTCTCCACTAAATAAAATAGTCTCAGTCTCAAACCAATATCATAAAATGTAATGAAAAATATAAATAAATAACTATGATTACAGTGCAGCATTACCAATCCCAGCTTGTAGGCCTGCTCATATTTTGTGTAAAGTGCAGCAACAACAGTTTCAGTTTTTAGACCTGCTCAGATTTCGTTATTGTGTTGGCCCGATCGGAATTAAGAGCAAAGGTCTTTTTAAATGCCGACGGGAGCTGCGTTAGAATTACAATTACAATTACAAGCCTTTTGAAGACCTTAGGCCGGTGACACACACACACGCGTTTGTTTTTGTGAAAAGTGGGGACATCCCATAGGCGTAATGGTTTTTATACTGTACAAACTGTATATTCTATTGCCCTACACCAACCCTACCCCTAACCCTAACCTCACAGGAAACTTTGTGCATTTTTACTTTCTCAAAAAAACTAATTCTGTATGATTTATAAGCATTTTGAAAAATGGGGACATGGGTTATGTCCACATAAATCACCCCCTCCTTGTAATACATTGGTCACACCCATGTTATTATACAAAGTTGTGTCCTGATATGTCACAAAAACATGCACAACACACACACACACACACACACACACACACACATTATAAGTGTAATGGCATAATAGCCAACTGAGTCTGCATTATTCTCAAAAATATATAGGAAACAAAAACACCCCAGAACCACTGCATCTAATTCCTCCCTGCTGAAAGTGAGAGCTCAGCTGTCAATCTGCGGCTGAGGTGTATGGTTTAAGGGGCGGGGCTTGTGTGTCCGTGTGGGCGGGGTTTCCGCTAAACTCGGGTTAGGTTGATTCACTATGGATCATTGGGGAAAGACGGTGCTAGATTTCCTTCTGGCGGAGAAATCTGATGTGTAGGTAACATGAATCGGGCAATCGCGGGGCACAGATTAAATTTAGCACGTTAACAGAATTCTTTCGTACTGATTATCTTCACTGAATAGATAAACGGATACAAATTAAACAGCGCTTTTTCTCCCGTGCTCCAGGGAGAAGTGTTTTTGGTCAGACTTGCCAAAATCACTACTTTGTTTCTCTTATGGACTGTATGTGTTACCAAGAAGTAGTCGCGCTTTAGCAGAGTTACGCATCCCTACGTTAGGTGAAGTTTGGAGAAGCGAGGCCCGATCTCTTGACCCGTGGAGTACTCTCGAGTCCCTCTGGATGGATGGATGGGTATGGGGAGAGCAGGACCTTACTACCCCGGGGCTGAGCGCCTCATCTCCCCGGTCCTACATCTACTAGTGCAGCTGTGCACCCTCTCCTCTCTCACTCACATAGGTAAACACTGTCTTACCACTTATGCATGCTTAATTTGACATAAGCAAGTAAAATATACATTAAAAACACCTATATAAAGTAGATTTTGTCTTGAGGGTGTGTTCAGTTCTCGCTCGTATAATGCTATATAGTGCTATATTGTGACATTGCTGGTTAATATTCAGATATTTACTTACAAGAAAGTGGATTCTAGTTATTTATGTGACGGTTTTACAGTCTGAGGCATTTCATCCGTGTCTTGTACACTTATTGTAGCTTTATTTCCAACAAATGTAGTGCGTTGATCTACGCGTTCCTCTTGCGCTTCACTGGATTGGTTGCTTTTCAAAGGAAATTAAATATTTATGAGTGATCGTAATATTAATCAATTTCGCATTGTATTCGCAGTTATGGTGTTATTGGGTTTTATTTGTTGTTTTGATCTGTTTTGTTATTTATTTATTTATTTTTTACCGTACTGATAAATATTTTGCTTAGCTGCAGTGAGAAAATATTCATGTATGTATGTATTTATTTATTTATTTTTATTTTATTTAAGTTATTTTGGTGCCTTTGCCCAGTTTGGACAGACTTAAATTATTTTGTTACATACCACACATTTGGTGCCCTGTTTTCACTTGGCACCTTGTCAAGTGCTCCACTTTGGGTGTCCTGGCCGTAGACTGTATTAATGCCATTGTGAATTAAGAAGATCTGGAATGCTGCTGGGTGTCCATTAAACAGTCACACCTTCATAATTAATTTAACATGGACCCCGGGCATTCAGGCATTACACACTTCACTGTTCCTCAATAAGGCAAAAAAATATTAAATGGATCAACTTAAATATGTTTTTATTTTTTAAACATCATTTAAACAATTATTAGTATTTTAAATTGAGTATGATATTTAGTTAGTGTGACACTGTGACCATTCCCATTGTCATTGTCCCGTTCATGCTCTTAAATGCATAAATCTTGATAGGCTTCAGATTTCTACAGCTGTACATGTTTGCTTTCCTTATAGCTGCAATATGCTAAAGATATACTGAATATAGGATTTAAGAAAACATGCATACCAAACCGAGTAAATTTTTCTTAAACAACTGCATGCTTGCCGTTCTTTGATTTCATCTTTGGCTATTAAATCTGGCTGTATATCGTCTCTCATTTGGTTTAGTCCCAAATATACAGTACATCTACCCCTCGGTGGTATTTGATTGGATTATAATCTTGGCAAAAGCGAAAGACAGTTGCAGCTCTTCAGTTTCTTTTTTGTTCCATTCTCTATCTTTCTGTCTTTTCTTATGTCCGTTTAGTGACTGTATGATTTCACAGATGACCTGTGCAAAGGAACCTTTTAAAACTTGTTAAATAGATGCTTTTGTGGTTTACTGAGATTAATCTTACTAATACATACTAAAATTAGCCTTCTGCACCATGGTTCGTTTTTATTTGTCTGATTTTAACTAGTCTATTACACCAGATCCCAAAGTTCAGTGCAACCCATTATGTGCTCTGAATGTAAGGCTGGAGATGTCATTTAGACACTGAGTCTTGTAAACCCCCCTGCTCTCTCCAGATCTTCGCGTTCACTCCTGGAGAAGGCGTGGGTCTGTTGACCTCTCTGCCCTGGCCAAATTCCACATCTTGAAATTTCACTCCGCACACACTCTTTGGGCCCCTCTACAACTGAGAATGGCTGCTCAAACGGCCGGCCACCTTGGGAAAATATTTCCAGCGTTTTCATAGCAACAAGGGTGTGCACTGTGCTCGAAACGAGACGGATCACCCCAGCAGCAGGATCGCAGAAATGTACTGAGCCTGTGACACAATCATTGTGCTTTCTAAATCCTGTGATTTGCTGTGCTTTTATGTTCTTTGCAGGCACAATATAAGCTCTAAAAGTTGTTTAAATAATTAAAATTTTATTCAAGTAATGTGTAGTTTTAATATTAGAGATATATTAATTAATTACATTTTTAAATAAAAAATAAATACATTTCATTCTAGGTTTGTGGATATTTTAGGATTTGCCTCACCTTAAGCCGCTTTAAAAGCAGTTCAAACGAGCCTTTCCTTAGATTTCTGGCATTTCAGTGTTTAGGTTTAAAATTTGTCTGGACACTGAGACATTCTTACACAAAGTGTGATACCCCCCCCTTCCCCCCCCCCCCACCAAACTCGTCTCCGAGTACTAGCTTAGGATCTGCTGCCCCCAACTGGGGGTCCCCTAAGACGTTCCTTGCAAGTGTTTTGCACAAGGATGTAAGTCAGTAGGAAGTCAATTGCACTGGATCACTCACACCCGGTTTTAAGGGGATTGTCAGGTGACAAGTTAATTGTGTTTCAACAAGCGAACAGCAAAAACAACTCAAGTCCAGGATTGCTGTGAATTGGATTATGGTTGGTGGGCAGATTTATCGATTTACTTTGTGCACTGAAAAAGAACACGTGTAGACTTCTACGATAATCTACATTCAGATTACACCGTATTCCTCACAAAATATCATAGATTAAAAAAAACAGACAGCCTTCCCAACGCCTTACGCTATACTGCTACTAGAAATGATGGAGGCACATGTGCTTGTTTGGTGACGAGGTCACATATGGCCTCCATGAAAAGCCTCTCTGTTTCTCCATCATGTGTAGGACATACCTAGCTAATACAGTTACATTCGCAGCACGGCCTTTGTGGTTTCATACCCTTGCCCATTTACCTGGGTCATGATTATTTCTTTCCCTGCAAACCTTGATCCATCGATATTACTCGGTGCGCATCTGCTTTGAGCATCCGCTCAGACTATAAATGGGAATGTGGCTTTGTCTTGCATGCCTTGCCAAGTATTTTTTGTTCTGGTACAGATGTCACTGGAGCCTTGCTTGATAAAACACAGCGGGAGGTGGATGGGAGCGGGGACTGCCTTTTTCCTCTCCCTTCCAGCCAATGTCTTCCTAGCACAACATCAACATGGCTTCAGCCAGGCTACAGGATTGTCTTACAGCATGTTACTGAAACACAATCTAACCCGTGCTTTGTCATGCATCCTTCTCCTCCAGCACCGACTGCAGAGCAACGAGGATAAGCTGATCCGATACAGCACTCCGCGTCATCTGATAATCAAATCAGATGCATTTGAATCCGCTGCGGTCTGAGTTATTGGCATGGCAGTCAGAAATGGGTGGCCCTGACTGTGTAAGATAGAGTCATCACAAGCGTGTTAATGGAGAGGCTGCAGCTGATATCAGATTAGGACGGCCTCGCTCTGAGCTAATGCAATTGGGCCGCACTCAAAAGTGAGGCATTAAGACTCTAAGTGATGCAGTGTGGAGGCTGTTGTCCTTTTCTGGGAGATGTTGTTTTGCTTGTGGCGTGCCATTGGTGGCTAATTGGGGGGCGGCACGTGACATGATGACAAGACCTTGGGTGTATTTTCGACAACAAGCGTGTATAAAACCATAAAAGTGTTATTTGCTCGACTCCATGTGAAGGAGCATTCAATGAAAACACTTTTAATTATTACTCTTTGACCACACCCTAATAACGCTTTGAGGTAAATAGTTGCATGTAGTTTGTATTCCAGGACTCTTTTGTGCTTAAGCACATGTGCTGGCTTTTTGTGGATGGCTAAAGCCTCCTGTGCTCTTTTTCTCATTTGAAGTGCTGTTTTATTTGATTTAATTGCGGCCATAAGCATTCTCCTTTGTAGATAACAGGAGGTTTCACACGCTTGTTGAGCCGACTGTTAATGTTTCTAGACCATAATGTAAAACACACATGGAGTCACGCTGTGAAGAAACGCACGGTCCTCTAGCACACCTTATTACGCTTAAGCAGTTTAAACTGGTTTATGACACGAGTCACAACAATAGATGTCAGAAGATGTCTGAACTGGTTAAATCAGTATTCTTTTAAACAGCTAGTTTAAAACACACGCGTTCTTGGAAATGTTCTCTTTAAATTCATGTTGGTTTCATTTTGTTTTGAACCTCTTTTCAAGAAAAAAATCAGTTCAAATTGTCATGTGGTATAACAATCAAGTAAAAAGGAATTATAAATTTTACTTGCAATATGAATTCATACGGGTGTACTATTTTATTTTAGGGTAAATAAAATGTATTTTTATGAAAATCATGAATTTATAAATACAATTTTTCTAAGTATCATAAATATACTTTTAATATGACATTTTACAACCTGAGCTAACCTTGCCTTGTCATAAAAAAATGTCAAATTATTGAATCTTATGAGACTTGAGGTAGTCATGAGCATCTGAAGGCTTCTTTCTGTGATATTTCCTTTTTTATAAATTGTTTTACCGCATGTCACCTGTGTCACATGACTTTATTAGATGCATCACATGACTTTGATCAGGAATCGTTTTTCAAATATTAATAATATTATATAACTACTTCACTGCCCGTCCATGTGTTGTGTTTTTTTATAGAAATAATAAAAAATGCATGCCAGTTTGTTTTTTTTACTGCTGTTGTGCTAAAGCAACAGTAGCATCATGTTGACATTTTTGAAATAAATGAAATTTAAAAACATGCTCATCATTGAAGAGGTGCAATTCAGGTTGTTCATGATCTGTTTGTATTGAATTTTTGAATAATATATTTTTTTAAGTTAGTTTTCCAAAATGAAGATTGTCAAAACGTTGTGTCGTTTCTCAGGTGAGAGCCAGGTCCAGACTCCACAGTGCCGTATCCAGAAGTGCACCACTGACTTCGTCTCTCTCACTTCCCATCTTAACCCTTCACTAGATGGCTTTGATACTGAGTTCTGCAAGGCGCTGCGAGCCTATTCCGCCTGCACCCAGCGCACGTCCAAGAGCTGCAGGGGAAACCTGGTCTTCCACTCTGCCATGCTGGGCATCAGTGATCTCATGAGCCAGAGGAACTGCTCCAAGGACGGGCCCACATCCTCTACTCATCCCGTTATCCCCATTGAGCCATGCAACTATCACAGCCGCCATCACCAAGCAATTCGGCCTGGGACTGGGGCTCCAGAGCACACACGACCAACCTACCTGTTCTGTGGCCTGTTTGGAGACCCTCATCTTAGGACTTTCAAAGACCATTTTCAGACCTGTAAGGTTGAAGGTGCATGGCCTCTCATTGATAACAATTACCTGTCAGTGCAGGTCACAAATGTTCCAGTGGTATATGGATCCAGTGCCACAGCAACGAACAAGGTGAGTTGTTTACTTTTTATTATATGATTAAAGGTGCTCTAAGTGATGTCACACATTTTTTAGGCCAAAACATTTTTCTGTCACATCCAGCAAACATCTCCTCACTATCTGCTAGCTGCTTGTCCCCTGAACACACTGTAAAAAAACGGGGTCTCTCTAGACACCACAGGCTCCAAAAAAAACAATTAAAACAAACTGGGCTCACCCGCACCACAAAACATAACAAACTGTTCTAGCCAATAACTGACAAGAAAGATTTGGGGGTGGGGTTTGGGGGGTTAATGCACGGATGAGGAGGAGGGAGGGTCTAGCTAGCCTCCATTTTGTTTGACAACAATTCGAACGTCAACAAGAAGTTATGACTCCCTGCATCGCTTAAAGCACCTTTAATATCATATGTCTTTTTTGTCAAGAAATATGTGTTAATTTCTTTGGAAAAAGTTGATTAGTTTGCCAGAAGTGTTCTGGACATGCAGCATATTTATGTTTCAAAAAATTAAAAATAAAAAGTTAGTAGGACTTCACTATATGGTTCAGTTCATTACAGTGTTGTTCATATTAACTAAAAATTGTTAACAACACTTAAATTGTATGAAAAAAAAAAATTTCAGTAATCTTTTTTTGTGTTCCATAGAAGAGAAAAAAAATCATAAATCGGTGGAACCACATGAGTTTTATGTTGAAATGTTTATTTTTCGCTTTAAACTATTGACATACTGTTGTTATTGTAAACTAAAACTATTAAAAACAGTTTTCTTTAATTGGAATAAAGCTGAAATAATAACTAAATAACTAAACTGAAAATTTTAAATGTTGCCTTAATGACTAACTGAACTAAAATATGTTGAAGTTCTAAAGTTAATAAAACTAAACTGAAATAAAAAATAACTAATTAAAAAAACTAATAAAATTACAAAAATTTCTAAAATGAAAACTAAAAATATAAAAACAAACGATATGAAAATATTATTATACTAAAATAACGCTGGTTCATAATTGAATTAACAATATTTTTTTTTTTTCTTGGAGGATTTTGATGCATTTTTGTTTAATTAATTCACATTAATTCAGAATGGTATCTTATACAAATGGAAATGTTAAAAATGTATTGTATTCATAGGATTTAACATTAACCAGGTCAAATAGATCCTAAAAATGTGTTGTTCATTTTGTGTTGTTTTTATGGTTGTTTGAAGTGTATGATGTCTCTCTATATAAGAGTTTATGGGTAAGATTATCAGATAGAGCTGCAGAAGGCAGATAAGAATGATCTCTTTCAACTTTGAACAAGTATTCGCAGGTGCAAGTTAAACAAAGCGAACAGCTCTAGTCTTATGACTAACACTTGTGACCAACGTGTCTGTGAAATTCTAATATCATTAATGACTGGAAGCCTGCGCTGTGGCGTGACCCATAATAAGGTGACTTTGAAAGAAGCTTCTGTCTTCATTTTTCCAAGTGTGGGGCTTAAAGGCAAACACTCAAAGAAAACCCGCTTACACACACCCATTTGAAAGGTGCTAATTCAGAATACTGACTGTTTGCTGATGTTCATAACCTGAAGTAGCTGGAGGCTTGTGAATATTACAGCCCGAGCAGACTGCATTCATCCGATACTCGCTTTTTGATTTCAAAGTAAAGTGGTTGAGCTCATCAATGGACAGACGTGGCTTCAAATGCTAAGTTTGGCTGCTGATGCTAATTACCTCTCGTTTGACCCCTTGACCTTGAAGGTGGGAGCCATTATTAAACATTTGCAAGTAATTATTAGCACACACTACTTAACTGAGGCCTTTTCAGCTGCCTCACCTTATGGCCAACTGGTCATCATTTTTCATCCTTGTCCTGTGTACAAAGCTGCTATTCATTTGCCGCTAATGTAACGCCACACTTCTTGTTAGCCAGTGCTTTTGCTTCCCACAGGTCTTAGAGTTTCACGGCTGTATGCTGGCTGCATTTCATGGGCAATGCAAAAGGGCAAAAAAAAATTTCAGGGCAAAAGGGACTGAGGATCTGCAAATACGTGTAATATTCTAAACAACTGCCGTATACAGATCTTATTGTTTTATCATGATAAAGTAATTCTCATTTTCATAAATCCTATATCCTTATTTCCCATAAGTCCTATTTTCAGTATTAATAAACAATTTTACTATCCCGGTGTAATATACAGGGAGTAAAAAGGCCATTTGTAGGTTGATTGCTCCAAAAACTAACACTGTGGTGCTGTGAAAACATTCCTCTGTTTGTTTGTGCATTTTGACCGGACCAACAGAGCAACATTGACTCGACCAATGGCATGTATTTGTGGCGAGGATATCTGTTTGTCTAACCAAAGGCAGATATGGAGAGTGTCCAGTTGGAAAAGTTGTCCAGTTATTTTTGCAGTTCCCAATTGTTATTACAGCAGTAGGGAGAGACTGATAAAATAAAATAAAACCAATAAAAAAAAGAACTTAAGTTTAATCATTTTTTTCTTATTGGGTCTAAAGATAAATGGCACCTTTTTGTATGTCTAAATAACAGTATTAATAATAATAATACTTGTTTTCATTGTTGTAATCTAGTGATAGTTAGAAAAATCAGCTCAACATATTTGTTATCAGACACCTAAACAAAAAATAATCTGTATTGATATTGGTCATAAAAAAGCAATATCGGTTCATCTCAGCTATTAGTGCGGAATATTTGCACTTCGCCATCTAATGAAATAAGTGGAAGTAGCAGCAGATCTTTACTTCTGAAATGTGATCTATTACAGTCAAAAAAAAAAAAAAAAAAGTTCAGGCAGACTAAATAATTGGTCAAGTCCACCAGAAGAGCCAGATGTGACAATTTGGCATTAAAATGAAAAGAAAAAAAGAAAAATGTAAATGTATGCATTGATGAATCATTCACAAAAAGATCAATAACATACATTTAGAAAATAGATATGGTGAAAATCCATTTCATGTCGACATGTGTTTGGTGAATACTGGAGTTTTTAAGCTTTCTGTGCTTATTTTAAGATCACAATAATCTTCAAACCATACCAAGAATGCACGGACCAGAAGGTCTACCAGGCCATAACAGATGACCTTCCAGCTGCTTTTGTGGACGGCACCATAAGCGGAGGCGATATCGAGACCCGCAGCATCTGGATCCTGGAGAAGTCGCCGGGTCGGCACATAGAGATCCACGCCGCGTACATCGGTGTCACAATAATCATACGCCAGCAGGGCCGTTACCTGACGCTAGCCGTGCGCATGCCAGAAGAGTTTGCCATGGCCTTCGACGAAACACAAGACCTGCAGCTTTGCATGAACGGTTGTCCCACATCAGAACGCATCGACCAAGAGGGACATCTTCAGCTGCCCATGCTGGGCCTCCAGCAGGCCAGCTTTCAGCAGCAGGCAAGGGTCGGAGCCCAGAGAGGGGTGTTCACCCTCGAAAGCGCCTCCAGGAAGTGCAGAGAGCAACTGGAGGTTAAGGACATCTATTTCCACTCCTGCGTGTTTGACCTGCTCACCACTGGAGATGCGAACTTCACCACTGCCGCCTACAATGCCCTCAAGGACATGGAGACTCTGCACCCCAAGAGGGAGCACTGGCATATTTTTCCTAACTCGGCCCCAGGGCTAAGGCCGTTTTCAATGCCCCTCAATGCAATGCTAACCGGCTTCCTCGTCACTGTGCTTTTATAAGGTGTACAGTGTTTTGATAACTGTTTCGAAGAAGAAAAAAGACAGAAAATGAGACTGTAAAAAGTCAGTACTCTGGGTAAAGAGTACTCTGTATATACTCTCTGTGCGGAGAATGAATGTTAGAATACGAACCTTCATTAGACTGTACATTTTGTGTAAATCATGTTTTCAAGAGAGCTGAACATTGTAGGTTTTTGTGAGTGAACTTTTTGAGATTTCATGTTTTTGTCCTCAGGAGAGGAAATCTTAATGGAAGCACTTTATTTTTATTAGATTTTTTTGTTTGTTTTGTTTTGTTTTTGCAACTAGAAAACTTTTCCATGGAACCAGTGCTCAATAATCTTACACTTGGCACATTTTCTTTGATACATTTCTGTAGGACTCACCATTACCTCACCATTTTTTTCTTGTAGAATCATTTTCACAATGTGGCTGGTGTAGTGATTGTGTGATAGCGGTTTAACGAAGGATCATGTTGACTAGACTTTCACATCTGTTTTTTAGTTCAAAAATCAAGTGACGTATTCAGGCGAACGCAGGAGACGAAGGTTGAAGTGCACTTAATTCAGAAATTCAAATGGAAATTTTTCTGTCGTTGAATATTGGAATTGTGTTGGGAGTTTGGTCCATTTTAGAAATGACAATCAGAATTTATTTTGTTTGGTGCAAAGTCTACCTAATGTACGAATGCAAAACATCAATCCTGAAGAATGTGTTTTAGAGACACCAAAATAATTATGCTAAAAGTTTCATCTAATTTCATAGTGAGTGACTCTCATTGAGGAACTGGAAAAAGGATGTTGCATAAGTGCTAAAGTGGGCCATGTCTCATTCCTAGGCGCACAAACGGACTTCTAGAATGGCTTCTCGCAAGATTACATTTATTAGCTTTGTCCCTTTGCCAAACACATATTGACTATCTGTTCAAAGTGTTAAGTTCCCTTACGTCCTTGTTTTATCCTTGACCAAAGATATGACACAGAAGCAGCACACATGAGATCTTTTGCCAGACGTACTGTGGGCTTCCCTATACATTATATTTTGCCAAAAACGATGGTGTGGTATTGTCATGTTTTAGCAAGCCAGTGCCATAAATCGACTCATCTACTTGGTTTTAAAAAAGAATACGAAATATGTGGAATCGTTATTTGGCCCTGCAAACATTGTATCAGTTATTTCGTCAGCCAGAAGTGCAACTTGAGCCGTGGTTCTTTTGCTGAATGCACCTCAGCAGTGATTTTATTCAGAGAGCTTTCAAAGCAAATGAAGGATATTCCGAAACGCTTATGTCTCTATTTGCTTTGAGTGTGGCATTTGGCCTGATGGACACAATTCATTTGATGAAATCGAATTATATACCTTCTAAGCTTTACTGTCCAACTTCTATAGAAGGCATGCCAACACTCCTGTTGCGCACGTTTCAAATCCAAGACTTGCTACTGTAGAGACGTCATTGTTTAACTACTGCCAGTGCTGAAGAGCTGCTACAAAACTGTAATAAGTGTAATCGATTGTATTTGGAACACTGGGAGTTTCGCAGGCAGTGATTGGCCGGATCCGCAACAGGATCATGTGATTGGCCGAATGGCCTAAATCAGTGTACGTGGAATTTATTTCCCCATTATAAACCAGAACAAAGCGTCAGAGTGCAATTAATTAACTGCCATGGAAAAGCCTTCATCCTGTGTTTTTTCGCGTTTGATCTTTGTGATCTCTTATTTTTGTTGTGAACATTGTTTTTGTGAAGAGTGACTGCTCGATGTTTATACTTAAATTATTTATGAAATATAGTGTCTTGTTAGAGAAGTTAAGCTCCATACTCTTGCCGTTGAAAAACGCTTGAGATGTGATTGTTCTGCCACCTAGTGGGTCACCATTGTTACATCAGTGTTTTAGTATTGTACGGATGCTGTTTAAAAAAAAGGAAAAAATGTGTTATTTAAAACAATAAATGAAAAATACATAAATGCACTTGCTGTAGTTTTTTTATTTTTTTTATACGTTTTTCAGTTGTGGTGTACTTATTAATTGCCATATACATTAATTGGCATGTACATTTACATTTATTAATTTAGCATATGCATAGATCCAAAGCAAGAACTGGTAGTACAAAGCTATAGCAGATTTGTAAACATGCAAACAATCAAGTTCTCCTTAGCTCTACAAAGTCAAGTTTTCTTAATAAGATTTTTTTTTTTTTTTTACATGAGTACTTTTATACAATAAGGACACATTAAATTGATTAAAAGTGAAGGTAAAGACACATAATATTACAAAATATTTCTGTCAAATGCTGTTCTTTTGAACTTTATTCATCATAAAACTGAAAAAAAGTTGCACTGTTTACACAGAAATATTTAGCAAAATAAAAATAAGAAATGTTTCTTAAGCCACAAACCAGCATATTCAAATGATTTCTGAAGGATCATGTGACACTGAAGACTGGAGTAATGATGCTGAAAATTCATCTTTTAATCACTTGAATATAGTACATTTGAAAATATATTCAAATAGAAAACACATTTTAAAGGTTAATAATATTTCAGAATATTACTGTTTTTCTTGTATTTTAATCAAATAAATGCAGCCTTTGATATATATTAAAAAAAAAAAACATTTGATAAAATCTTACAAACAGCAAACTTTTGAATGGTAGTGTAATTAAAACAAACTGTGAATATTCTATGCTTCAAAAATGAATGCAAAAAATCTTGATGTAGCACTGATGTCACATTCACAAATGTCAGACAGATCAAAAGTTCAACAGTGTCACATTAGTGGAAGCTGACTTTACAATGCCATTAAAAGCTTTTAGTTTTGACAATGGCCTACAAAAGCAGCTTGTGGTGCAGTGCATTTGTTGTATTGTGTACATGATGTGGTTTGAGCAGCTATCGCTCTCATCTGCCCACATATCGAAAGCACCTGCATCTTGTGGCGTGATGCTGCTCTGAAGCTCATCGAGACCCTCGTCAACATTCCAGATTCTCATTTACATCAACTGGAATTCCTCGTCCTGCGATAAACCTCCGGTAGCACGTCCAATTATCTCCGGCATCCGTGGCAGTTGTTTTTGAAACTCTGCAATTTTGCAGACGAGAAATATGACAGGTTTCAGGATAACTGTGAAAAATTTGTATGAATTATTTCACTGCTGGCATTGCATTTGCAGATATATTAGCACTTACCACT
This sequence comes from Carassius carassius, assembly GCF_963082965.1. Lineage (NCBI taxonomy): Eukaryota > Metazoa > Chordata > Actinopteri > Cypriniformes > Cyprinidae > Carassius > Carassius carassius. Next base: position 16,617,560 of record NC_081758.1, read on the forward strand.
TTATAACGGCTTGCACTGTCATCAAAACATTGAAAATGGTGATTTTGAGAAGGATAATTCTGAGAGCTTGAACAAATAATAGATCGTTGTTTGCTCGAACATCTGTAACAGTACAGAAAAATGAGTAGAAAACAAACACACACAAAAAATCCTTTTTTAGGATTAACTAATGTACTGTACCTTCCAAAAAACTGCTTTGATTGTCCAAACACATATCAAACGTTTCTTCATCATCAGCCATTTCTGAAATGAACCGCTTATTAGTAATACATTTTACAGTAATGCTTTACAATAAGCACCCTTTAGCTAACATTAACTACCAATGAGAAATATGTTTGTTCCAGCATTTTTAAATCTATTTTAATGGTAGTTAATAAAAAAATACAGCTGTTCATTGTTACAGTAGTTTACCAGTTGTCTCCATTGGGAGTCCAGCATAATGTCTGTGTACGAGTTGATCGGAGCCTCTGTGACTCACAAAGCAGGTGTAGGACATCCATTCACTCGTGGGCACAGATATAACAGACATTGTGCTCTGAATGCCACTGTGTCCTTGGAGTAAGTTAGGAACTGCTGGAATAGTTCCTCTGGTGCCACTCGAAATCCAGGTGACCTCCAGCTCTCCTCGGTGAATGTCATGAACCACACACACCAGGATGGTCAAGCCTCTGAGATCAGTGTTCAAGTGAAATGGTGGAGATAGGATGGCATAAGGGACAGCATCTGATCCTACTTCAGAGACAAGAACAAAATTCAGAAATGTTAGTATATTAGTGCACATAGATGGTTATAAAAGTTTGGGGTCAGTATCACAGTTTCCACAAAAATATTAAGCTGTTTTCAAAGCTGATAGTAAGAAGAAATGTTTCGCGATCCCCAGATCAGCATATTAGAATGATTTCAGAAGGATCGGGGTGACACTGAAGACTGGAATAATGATGCTGAAATTTTTAAATATATTAAAACAGAAAATATTTATTTTAAATTGTAATAATATTTCAAAAGTGTTTTTTGTTTTTGTTTTTTTACTGTATTTTAATCAAATGTACTCAGCCTTATGAGACTTCATTCAAAAACATCAAATAAATGTACCAATACCAAACTTTTGAACTGTATACTCTAGTGAGTTGTAGCTGCTAAAATTCAATTAATTACAAAGAAACAGTAATGCATCGAATTAAAAGTACAATTTTGAAGTAGAAAGACTGAATAGTATTTTCTTTTAAAATCTATCTTTATTTACAACATCAAAAAAAAATGTACGGTGTTGTATATATTTAATAACAAACTACAAGAGCAGCCCGGTTATTGCAGAAATACTTAGATGATTTAATGAAGTTCCTTGAACTGAGCTTTGTAATTGCTACAAATGTTAGTAATAGTGCTAGTTTCCCAATAAAGTCTACAACTTACTTGTAAAAAGCATGGTGGTGAGGAGGGTCGGAAGCATGTTGATGTTGTCTAGCTCAGTGAGTTCAGCCAGCCAGTGGAAAGGATTATCAAGTTTCAGTCATGTGATTTCACACCCGCCATGGAATCTTTCCATCGTTTGTGCTGGTCTCAGGGGAGCCGTGCAAAAATACTGTATGGCTGGACTACAAGGAGAACACAAAGACATGTGCTGCTTAACATGCCGATACACTTATTTTGGCATCAGTTTTCATTCATGGGATAAAATAACTTGCATGCAATTCAACATTTTAAACAGGCGCACACAATCTGCTCATTCACCTCACTGTATCCAGTTCCATCATCATTTGAATTTCAGAATATTTGTCAGGCAAAGTATGTATTCTTATATAATGATAGACATAGAAAATGTTCTTTGTGTTGTGGCATGTCGTAAATACTTGTGAGAATGTGAAGTGGAGCGCGTTTTTCAAAAGATTCACACCTGTTTTATGTTGGTTTCTTCTGTGGTGAGAGACTGATCATATCAATACCAACGGCTGTACCTGCTGCTTTGTACATCTGGATGAAATAAAACTGCACTTTCAAAGAATGTTTTGATCAGGTATTGGATAAAGATTCTTGAGCTTTACTAAAAGTCTTTTACATGAAACAAAAGTAGCAGCAACCGCTGGACATTGGCCATTTTTTTGCAAGTCAGGTTCAAGACATAATTAATAATAATGGAAAAGTTTGATTCGAGTTGTAGAGTTCATAGGGAAGCTGGTACAATTAATAACATATTTAGCAATCTCACAATTTCTACAATAATGGAGTGATTTTTGTCCTTTGCTTTTAAAAAATACATTACAACGTAAAAAAATTTCAATGTTATATATAAAACAAAGATTAATTGAGAATGTTTGACAATTTTCTGTCTTTCTACTTTAGAATTTCATGTTTAATTTAGTGTTACTTGCTGTTTCTTTGTAATTAGTTGTGAAATTTACTTTAGCAGTTTCTAGGTGAATAGTGTTTCTGCACCGGGCTTGGTAAGATTTTTTATGTTTTTGAAAAAAGTTGAGGATAATTAATTTTTTATTATAAATACAGTAGAAACAGTAATGTTGTAGAATTTTTTTTTTTAAATTATGAAATTGTTTTATTTTAATATGTATGCCAAAGTAATTATGCATTACGCCTTTCCATGGGTGCATAATACATTAAACCTATAAATTAGGCGAAAATAAATAAATAAATAAATGTATAAATAATTTTAAAAACGTATTTCTGTTGACATTGGTGCCCCCCTCACTTCTTGAAATGATGGCTGCGCTCCTGGTAATTTCATTTCTTTGTTTGTTTTAAGATTATTCACTCATTATTGTGTTGAATTCAATATGTATTTTACCTATAATATGATTCTTGTTTTATTGAAATTATAGCAGGGCTTGCCGATATTTAATTAATCACTGAATATCGTGAAAGACCAGAACAGAATGTCCAGGGTAGCTCAAGTGTAAGTACAACTAGACTATTGTCTATAAACTGATAATAATATTTAATAATAATAAAAGAGCTTCATTGTTTTTGTTCTGTTACAGTACATGACACATGGCATGTTTAAAACTCGGACATGTGCTGAGTGTTTGGACATGTTGTTGTAGGTCATTGCTCTCTCCGGTGGCTCGAGCTCCAATGTTTGTCATTTGAATACAGAGACACAGCCAGACAGCAGCACATGCTCAGCAGACACTTCTGCAAACCAGGAAACTGTGGGCAGGACAAATTAAAGAGAAAATGAAAGCAGCCGACACAATGATCCAGCTGAATTTCAGGTAAAGACACATTACTGAACTGTTAAAAAGAGTGTGTTCTTCAATAATGTTGTTAGGAGATGCTTGTCCTACTTTACAGAGACCACATCACAGTAACACAAACAAACGCCAGAATAGAGCTAGAGAGCTGGTACTGCATCACAGCAGATGTCAATGTATTAACGTGAGCAGGCTCACATTACAGGGAACGGTCGCTCAGCACTGCTCTGTGTTGCCATGCATGTTATTTTAAGATAACCAGTTTGTTGTCTTTTATTTTAATTAGCATTTTGATCATTCGTGTGCTAGAATGTCTACAGTGTGGAATGCAAAGTAAAGATGAAATGTAGGTGATTCTTCAGTTAAGAATGGCAAACGAGAGGCAGAATTAGTTTTTTTAAATAATGTATTTAAAATCTGTTTAATAGACTATATTTAGTCAAATGAAAGTTTATGGGCTTTTAGATTAAAAATTTTAGTCAAAGACTTGTGCTTATGCCTATTAGCAATGGTGCAAACTAATTAGCACAAATAAAGACAAATAATGTTAGACAAATAAAGATTAGCACAAATAAAAAAAAAAATTTTTAAATAGGGCCCAGGGCTGCCATCATGATAGTTTCAAGATCACAGGAAATTCTGGAAATATTAATCAGTGTAACCAGTGATTCTAATTAAGTGCTACACATGTTATTGTCAGAAATGTATGAAAATGAATTAGAAAGACTAAACTTAGTATGCATGCATGGAATTTTGACTTTTTTCTTGCAATTCTTAGAACAAGTCAGAACTGGACATCTAAACTGAGAATTCTGAGAAGAAAGAAGAGTCACTGTTAACTTTTCCTAAATGATAAAAACTCATAATTCAGAGAAAAAAGTCAGAATAGCGAGACGTGGACTCAGAATTCAGAGAAAGTCAGAGTTTATATTCCATTTATGTAACACAACAGACATAAAGTTGGGGTACAGTCCTTTTTTCTTAAAATAAAAAAAAGTATTTTTTTTTTAACAATTTGGTATTTCTAGTTTATTTCAACTGTTGCAAAGGGACATGACTTGCCACCACAAATGAAGAAGGATTTATTGGTATTAAGTGCAGTAAAAACAAAGAAACAATTACTACAATTATTTATATACCATGTGAGCGTCAACTTTGCCTTTCTCTTCACAGGATACAGTGACAATTTCTAACCATTCTAAAATGCTAAAGTGATCCATCAAAATCATCAACACCAAAACACCAAAAACTTTCATTATGCATCTCTTGCTTGTAATCCTGCTCTTTCTGGAGGCACAGATTTGTGTCCAGTCTTCTGACAGCAATAGTCCTTCTGGTGAAAACCTGTCGACAAATGGCCTTCCTTTTCCTTGGAGTAAAGTGCGCCTGCCAAACTACATAGTGCCTGTACATTATCATCTTCTTATTCATCCCAATCTCACCACCCTGAGGTTCAATGGATCTGTGAAGATCGAAATTGATGTTAAAAACAACACAAACTGGGTGGTGCTACACAGCAAGAACCTCAGGATCTTCACCGCCACAGTTCTGGACGGGTACGAGGCCCATCTGTCAGACAAAGTGCTCTCGGTGCTGGAATATCCTTCACATGAACAGATCGCCATCTTCTCCCCAAAGATTCTGACCTCTGGGGAAAAATACTTTCTGTATTTGGAATTTGGTGCACCATTAAGTGACGGCTTCTATGGATTTTATAAGAGTACGTATAAGACAAAAGCAGGAGAGACAAGGTATAGTGAAAATTGTAGAAATCTAACATTACATAAATCATACATGCAAAAACATAACATAGAATAGATTTCAAATCATTTCTAAATAATCGATCTAAATTTTTTTGCCCTAAAGGTTCCTGGCATCCACCCACTTTGAGCCTACATCTGCCCGAATGGCATTGCCATGCTTCGATGAGCCCATTTTCAAAGCTAATTACACTGTCAGAATAAGAAGGGGCCCGTCACATATAGCTTTGTCCAACATGCCATTAGTAAGGTCACTTTATGTCTACTTTATTAAATGTAAATCAAATTTACTTTGACTGGAATCAAATATATAACAAATACATGGAACATCGAACAAAAATGGGATAACATTTTGAAATTCTGACTTTTTTTTTTTTTTTTTTTATCAATGTAAAGGCCTATTTGTAAAACCAAATTTACTTTATTTTTATTATTAATAAGTTAATATAAATTATTATTTTACAAATTAATAATAATAAATTATACCTTTGAAAACTAAACCACTTGTAAACAATTTTTAAAAATATATTAAACAAATATATAAAAAATGGAATCATTTTAAATTTTGACAATTGTATATTTATACACTGTATAAATGTAGACCCACTTGTAAAATTTAAATTATTTGAAAATGATTATTATTATCAATACTAATAGTTAATATAATAATAGGTACATATTTTTCTATGAAACAATTGTGAAAAATTATTTATCAAACACACAAAGCATGGTCTGTCATTTTAAAATGCTGAAAATATTTATTTTATAGGAACAAACTGTGGAAATTGGCAACGGTCTGTTTGAGGACCAGTTTGAAGTGAGTGTGAAGATGAGCTCGTACCTGTTGGCTTTCATCGTCTGTGACTTCAGATCTGTTAGTGGGATGACTGCAACCGGAATTAATGTAAGTAGCTAGAGCTTAGAGAGGGTTAAGCAGCATGAAGCAGAAACATGAACTCAACAACTTCTGCTTTTATGAAGTTTAAATCACAGGCTCTCGGATGAGAAATGCATCTTGAATGAGCTTTTTTTTTTTTTTTTTCTCCCAAAGATTTCTATTTATGCAGTTCCAGAGAAATGGCATCAGACGCACTATGCTCTTGAGGCTGCTTTGAGGCTGTTGGAGTTTTATGAACAATATTTCAACATACTTTATCCGCTGCCAAAACTGGGTGAGTGCATCTTGTATGTTCCTTACCTTTCCTTCTGGTGTTTCAATACATAAGTTATAGGATGTGCCTTTGGATTTTTATACTGTTGTTTATTTTATGATATGCTCCAGATCTGATAGCGATTCCAGATTTCCAGGCAGGTGCTATGGAAAACTGGGGCTTGACTACTTATAGGGAGACGTCTCTTCTGTATGACCCTGACATCTCATCAGCCTCTGATAAGCTCTGGGTTACCATGGTGATTGGACATGAGCTGGCCCATAAGTTTTTATAAAACAAATTCTCAGTCTCATGTATAATAAGTTAAACCAATGAATTACAGCCGTACAGTGCTATTGAATTCTATTGATATTGAAAGTCACATTCCTGCATTTTTTTTTTGTTTTGTTTTTTCCCAGTGGTTTGGAAACCTGGTGACGATGGAGTGGTGGAATGACATATGGTTGAATGAAGGCTTTGCCAGATATATGGAATTTGTCTCACTTGAGGCAGTATATCCAGAGCTTAAAGTGGTATGTTCAAGCTTAAGATCTCTCTATCTCTATAATGGAAGTTGTGTGATGTTAAGCACTCACTATCGTAAACCCTGAAGAGTGATTAAGACCCACATGAAGGGGCTTATTTTGTTATAATGAGTCAAGTGTACTGATGTACAGTGTTGCAATAAATAACAGCAACTGATATCAGGATGATGCAACTGGCCAAAGTGAATTGAGCCGATAAAGCAATAATTGAAAATTGCATTAATATTAAAAAATACATACATACCATACTCACACCAATACTTCTATATACAAACTAGTTTTGAATAGGGTCTCACATGCTTCCTTTTGCATGTTAGGAGGACCACTTCCTGGACACCTGTTTCGGAGCTGTTGGACGGGATTCTTTAAATTCTTCCAGGCCAATTTCCAGTTTAGCTGAGAACCCTACTCAGATAGAGGAAATGTTTGATACAGTGTCATATGACAAGGTGGGAAAACACTTTGTCAGCAATGTTAAAACTTTTTCACCATTCTGAATTATTTTGTTTAATCGCATTCATTTGTTACTGAATACTTTAGGGAGCATGTATTCTCCATATGCTGAGGAATTTCTTGACAAATGAAGGCTTTCAGAGTGGCATAATTCGGTACCTTCGTAGGTTCAGCTACAGCAATGCCAGAAATGAAGACCTGTGGGATAGCCTTACTAAAGTATGTCACTTCATCTGCTGCCCTTTTCTGTCATACATTTATAATTCAACATCAAATGAAAACTCATGCTCACTTTACTCTTTGCAGACATGTTCAGAAGAGGAATTTACAGCAGGAGAATACTGTTACAGCAGGACACAAGCCACTAAAAATGCGGTAAAGATGTCACATCATGAATGAAATATTCGATTTTTGCTATTTATAGTTCACAGCACTCTATAAACACAGAATACGGATAATGAACGACATTTTTCAATATGTTTTCTTGCACTTTGAAGGAGATGCTTAACATTCTGAATATCTCCTTGTGCAACTCTTTGCATTGTAGTATCATTTTGCTGGGGAGCATATAGACCTGAAGGAAATGATGTATACATGGACTCTACAAAAGGGCATACCGCTGATCACAGTGAAGTGGAAAGAAAGGAAACTGTATATTGGGCAAGAGCGCTTCTTAAAGATGGTCCTGCCTGATGATCCCTCATGGCATTCACTTCAAGAAGGGTAACACACTACAAAATCACATGGGTTCATTGTTTGATTCTGTAGTTCATTCTGTCTTTTATGTTTTATAGTTATACTATGATTTTAAGGGAAGTAAAAATATGACTGATAAGACTCTTCATAACAGAAATAAAAATAATAATATTTTCCATAGCTACCTGTGGCACATCCCTTTGTCATATAAAACAAGCCACTCTGACTTTGAGAAGAAGCACATATTGACCAAAAAAAAAAGGTAACATCTGACCAAAAAAAACATTCACACATTTATTCACTGTATTTAGAGGGAACCAAGGATAGCTGTCACACAAGGAAGTTGTCACAAGGTTTATATCTCATAAGGTTTTAATTCTAAAGTCTTATTACAAAAATGTGTTTTCTCCAATAGTTTAGTGTGTTGGTTTTCAATGCAGAGTTAAATGTTCTCAGGACAAGACTTTATATATATATATATATATATATATATATATATATAAATGTTCCAAAACAATGGTTTTTATGTTTTTTTAATGTTACCTCTTACATTTATCTTTTGATTATTCATAATTAAATACTACTACTACTAATAATAATTGTTTTAGTGTTTACATTGAGCTGAAAAGCCAATAGTTTTTTTTATGGCAGGTCCCATTGTGACAACTTACCTACAGTGCAGTTTTATTTTATTATTATTTATATTCTCTTATATCTATTATTTTATTAATATCTAACTTTTATTTTTATATTTCAGTTATAATTTTAAGTAGTAATTTTGTGTGTGCGTTTGTGTATATATACAAATATATATAATTTACAAAAGCACATAACAACATTACTAATATATATATATATATATATATATATATATATATATATAGTAATTTTTTTACATGCTCTTTTGTAAAAAAAAATTATATTTCTATTTAGGTTACTACATTAATTAATTCATTCATTTTTCAGTTTTAGTTTTCCAGTAATTTTAGTAGTTGCCAAGGCAACATTTCTACTGTTTTTATTTTATTTTATCAAACTGTTTCTAATAGCTCTTGTTCTATTTGTGTTTAATAATAACAACCTTGCCAACCAATATAGTGTAAAAAAATATATCTTTCCTCCTGGGAATATTAACTGGCATAAGACATCTGACAACTAGCCCCAGTTTCCCCCAACACATGTACTGTTTATACACTTTACTGTACATATACCAATCTCTCAAACCCAGATGTGTTGACGCTGGATGAGGAAGTTGACTGGGTGAAACTCAACAGTGACATGAATGGATATTATATTATCCATTATGATGAGAAAGGCTGGAATGCCCTGACAGAGCTGCTGAGAGTAAACCATACTGCTCTGAGCTTTAAGGACAGAGCCAGCCTCATTCATAACGCCTTCCAGCTGGTCACGTGAGTTCATGTTCAGCTCTCATGAATGCATCTGAGATCATAAAGCATATCTAAGCACACTCAGAAAACAAGAAATTCTATATTAACATGCAAAATGAGCATAACCGTATTATCCTATGAGCTCATTTGTAATGTTACTTTTTTGTTATGTATTATACAGTGCAGGACGACTGTCACTAAACAGAGCTTTAGATTTGATCGGTTACTTAAAGTCTGAGACCCACAATGTTCCTCTCCTGGGCTTGGCTATCTACAATCATTCTACAAGCTGATAGAGAAGAGAAACATAGCAGACATTACTCATAATCTGAAGGTATGACACAAACATTTCCTGGAGTCTAATCAAATTTACTGTCCTTATTCCTCCAGAAAAATCAGTCAAAGAGTCTTTCATTTCAGTAAGGCTTCATTAAGGCTGCTTGTAGACCCCATCCCCATTGAGTCTTGAATTTTCTGAGCTTTCTTGTCTGGGTCTATTTCATCTCATATATCCATGTAGCCACTTTATGTCTGTTTTTTTTCCCCTGCAGACCTACATTTTACAGTATTTCAGAGATGTGATTGACAAACAGTCATGGAGCGATGATGGGATGGTCTCAGACCGGAGACTGCGTGAAGAGGTTCTTTCCCTTGCATGTGATTTAGATTATCCACCTTGTTTGGAAAAGGCTAAGAAGCTCTATAATAGCTGGGTGGAATCCAATGGTACAATCAGGTGACTAAGCAACACAGTGTTTATTTCTGCAATAACACCCTCCAATATACATTTTCATCATTTTGAATTGTTCTGGTGCTTTATAAACTATATAGCTTACCCACTGATGTGTCTGAGACGGTTTACATGGTTGGAGCTCAGGATGACAGCGGTTGGGCCTACCTTCTGGAAAAGTATGGTCTCTCCATGTGTGAGACAGAGAAAAGCAAATTTCTCTCAGCTTTAGCAAGCAGCAAGGACTCTGAAAAACTATCAAGGTACATCGTTAGCAACACAGTGAAAGTCCGTATGTATAATTATACAACAGTTTGGGATCAGTAAGATGTTTCTGAAATAAATAATTGTTTATTCAGCAACATGGCATTAAACTGATCAAAGGTGACATTAAAGTCTGTGTAAAGGCAATTCAAATAATTGTTTCTGAACACAATGTTAGAAATATATTGCTGAAAACATGTTACAAAGATTCTGATCTATGTAGTACTAATTTTGGAGTTAAACCGTTAACCTGTTAGTGTTCCACTATACTGCCCGCTGTACACTGCATGTATTTGGGGGTTAACTTTGTGACATACATCAACTCAAAAAAAAAAACTAAACTAAACATGTCACATTACTTTGGAAACCTAAAATTCTTGTGATTCGAATGTCTTTGTCAGACTTCATGCTGTGATCCCATTGTGTTTTCCAGTTTTTATAGCTCCCAGCTATAGTCATCATAGTCAGGCATATTTTTAGAGAAAAATGTAAGCGGAATATTTTTCTCTTTTTAGTGTGTTCAAAGTCTATTACTCAATACTGGTAAGACTTACAGTGATACTGAGATTTGTTCTGTTTAGGAGTGTCACCTTTCAAAAGAAACCATACATATATGGTTCAAGAACAGCATGCCATTTACTTTGGGGGAGTTTATGCGTTGAGGCAAATTTTACAGGAATGCTAAGGGGTTTTAAACAGTTTTTCATTTCATTTTTTGTGTTCAGGATTTTTGAGTGGCGCTAAAATCATGTTTTAATGACCCAGTGGAGACACTGATCATAGCCCCTCCCCTAACACTATAATAACGTCTCAGGTTACGTATCTATTCCCTTGAGGGAATGAGACACTGCGTCCAACTCTATGGGGAACTCCCTCTGCGTGACCCCGATCTGAGTCATATGTTTAATCAGCCCAATGGAAATGCAAGACGTCATAGGCGGGTGACGTCATCGACCAGGAAGCTTAAAATCATGTGCAGTAGTGCCGGCGTTAGCCTCAAGGAATGAAGCAAGCGCTGGCAGGGGTGCCGGAAGTATGGCTTTGAGATGCAGCATCTCGTTCCCTCAAGGAACCATGGTTACATACGTAACCTGAGACATTCCTCTTCAGGAACTCAAGCTGCGTCGAACGCTATGGGGAACGAGGTGCCCACACCGCCAGACTTCCTGGCAGGGCCTATCGTGTATCCGAAGAGCACAGCTAAGGCAAGAGAACAGAAGAGGCCAAAGAACCTCACAAAGATGGACGGCGTGAACCTTCCCGCGGCGCACCTGCTAAGAAGGCAGGAGGCCTTGGAGGCCACCATACCCCGTGTGGAGTGAGCCTTGACTCCCATCAGCAAGGGGAGGTCAGAGGACTCGTAGGCCAGGTTAATAGCCTCAACTATCCACCGGCTGAGGGTCTGCTTAGTTGCAGGGAGACACCTCTTGGGGACCGTGGTACATGAGCAGTTGGTCAGTCCTTCTCCACAGTTCTGTGGACGTATGTGTCCAGCACTCAAACTGGACACATACAGTTAAGCTTCTTCTGGTCGGGCTCCTGGAAGGGAGGAGGGCAGAAGGCCTGCAGCACTATCGGTTGTGGTGTGACAGAGGGAACCTTTGGAACATAACCCGCTTGAGGGTGTAGAAATGCTTTAGCCATGCCGGGCACAAAGTTAAGATAAGTAGGGGCCACTGAGAGCGACTGAAGGTCTCCAACTCTCTTCAGAGAACTAATCACCAATAGGAAGGCTGTCTTCATAGTCAGATGATGATCTGATATCTCCTGAATCAGCTCGAAGGGAGCTTTACAGAGAACCTCTAACACCACAACCATGTCCCAGGGGGGAACTTGGGATTGTCTTGGGGGCCTCAGCCTCAGCGCACCGCGGAGGAAACGTGTCACTAGGGGGTGTCTGCCCTCTGACTTGCCACAGAGGGGGACATGGTAGGCTGCAATGGCCGCCGCATAAACTTTTAAGGTGGAGTGGGTCAACCCTGCAGAGAACCTGGCTTGTAGAAACTCCAGAACTGTACCAATTGGGCAGTAAGCTGGGTCAATCTGGCAGTCTCTGCACAATGAGGAGAAGCAGGCCAAGAGGTATCACGTTGGACGCAGCTGCCATCAGACCCAGCAATCTCTGAAACTGCTTGACAGTGAGTGACAATCGAGACAGTGAGTGAGGATCGAGTCAATATGAGCAGGGGACAGACATGCCTGCATCGTGGTTGAATCCCACACTATGCCTAGATAAGTGGTCCTCTGTAATGGAGAAAGTACACTTTTCTTGGCATTTAGTCTCAAACCCAGCTCCCCCATATGGGCAAGAATGACATCTCAGTGTCGAACTGTCATGTGTTCTGATTCAGCTAAAATCAACCAATCATCTGTATAGTTTAGTATGCGGATGTCCAGCAGTTGCAGTAGAGCCAGAGCAGCATCCACACACTTCGTAAACATGCGGGTTGAGAATGCAAGTCCGAATTGAAGTATTCGATATTGGTATGCTTCACCCCCGAAAGCAAACCTCAGAAACTTCCTGTGTTGGGGAAGGATGGAGACATGGTGTATGCGTCTTTGAGATCTATCGTGACAAACCGTCTGTAAAACCTGGATTCCCTGTCTTGAGGAGGGACCACCTCGATGGCCTCCTTCCCTAAATATTGTAGAAACGTAATTTTCTGTAAAGTTGTTTTGTAATGATTTGTTTCGTAAAAAGCGCTATACAAATAAACTTGAATTGAATTGAATTGACTTGAAAAGGGTGTTCCCTTCCTTTTCCATAACCAGAGCCTGCCAGGTCCGACCAGCGTCGGAATAACCCTGTTGAATCTTGGCAGTGGAGAGCCGAACTGAATGCGATAGCATTTTTCTACCATGTGCAGGACCCATTGAGATACGTTTGGCAGTAGTTTCCACACTGCTAAATAATCTACTAAGGGAATCACTCTCTCGAGACTGACATCGGTGCCCTGAAGTGGAGGACCAGCCTAAGGCTACCAAGCTAACTGTTTAACAGACCCCCCGAAGGGGTGGCGAGTCTCTCAGCTCTGCTATAGGGCGGAAGAAGCTGAAAGCAATGCTCGCGGGAAGTCGCTGCACCTTGGAACTCTGGCAGGTTTGGCAGATCGATTTCCAGACGGCACTGAGGCGAGACAGGAACCACATGATGTGGTGTATGCAGCTCTACCCCAATGGGGGCCACCCTATGAAGTCCTGACCGAGTCCTCAGATCCAGCTTAGGCTGGGAAGTCCCCAGCCCAGATCATTGCTTCGGCCTCCGGTCCCGGCGCGGGGGAGCATGGGCGGCAACGCTCAGTTTTTGAGCCTCTCTAAACGAGCATGGGCGGCAAGGAAATGACTGCTTGTTATTTAAATGTTTGTATAACTTATTTTATTTATTTGCCATTTTTTTATCATTCAAATTTGGCTTGGTGGTTAGTAACACATTTTTCTGTAGTGTGACAAACTCAGAACACATTTAGGGTGCTTTCACATCTCTAGTTTGATTCATTTGGTCCGAACCAAGGGCAAACAATTATACATTGTAGCATTTTTCAGCTTTTTTGGTTCCTTTCCACACCACACTGATTGCTGTGGTCCGCACCAGCTGAAACGAACCAAAATGCAGTCACATGACAACATCTACATCACTCATTGGCCATGACGTATTTCCTAAACTGCTTTTCGATTGGTCAGAATTTACATGCGGGAAAATTCCAACATAAAAGGAAAAGCCAGCAAACAACACGGAGACAACACAACTATGGAGAGACGACTGCGCGGACTGGTTTTGTACCTGGCCATAATCTATTACATTGTTTGTTTACACCACAATATGCAAAAAATACATTTCTATAATGAAGCACGGATGCGGCTTGAAAACAACGTTCTAATGCACTGCAAACGGCGAGCGGGAATCACTCGTAACTTCAAGCAGAGGCGTGCATTAATTCTTCTTAACTCTGACATGCTCATGGTCATCTGACCAAATTTCTATGAGGCTCCGCACCTCCTCACTACTCCAAGTTTGTCCACGAGCTGCCATGCTAAGGTGCAAACTGTCAACAAACACTTCCTCATCCAATAATGCACAATGCAGCTTACTACGGCAGCTGGTTTAGTCCAAAAATGATCAGTACTTTTTGCAGTTGGGTCTGTTCGAGGTCGGATCACATTCTCACCACAAACGAACCGCTCCAGAGTTCGTTTGAAAGCGTACCGAGACCACCTCTTCAAGCAGGTCTCGGTACGCTTGTTTGGTCCGCTTTTGGTGCGCACCCGAGTGCGATTGCTGCTTTCTCATCTGCCCAATCGAACCGCACCAAACGGGGAAACAAACTCTGGTACGATTCAACCGAACTAAATGAGGCAGGTGTGAAAGCACCCTTAATATTGCTTTACACAGACTTTTATAAAACATTTATAATGTTACAATGTTCTGTTCTGTTCAAAAATCCTGTCCTTTTGAACTTTATAAAAAAATCATCAGAAAAATAAGTAGCACAACTGATAATAATAAGAAATGTTTGAGCAGCAATTTAAAATATTAGAGCAACTCAACGCATATAAAAATGCTTTCTGAAGAATCGTGAGTAATCAAATGTCTGCTGAAAATACAGCTTTGCAATCAGAAATAAATTGTAATAATATTTCAAATTGTAAAAATATTTCACAATATGACTGTTTTAATGTATTTTGATTTAAAAATGCAGCCTCTGTGAGCATAAGAGACTTATGTCAAGAACTTTACAAAATCCTATTGTAATATATATATAAATATATAAATATATAAAATACACAGATAGAAGATGAAATGCAGAATTTCTAAATATGATAAATGAAATGCTTGATTTCGGGCTTTATTATCTGGGAGTTCGAACACAAGAATGCTAATTTAAATCATAATGAGGTTAACATTATGCAATGCCTTGTATGTCTCCATCTTTCCTGTAGATTATTACAGCTTGGAATGGATGGAACTCTAATAAAAACACAAAATTTACCCAGTCTCATATATTTGGTGGCCAGAAATCCAGTGGGTCATTTTCTAGCATGGGATTTTGTGAAAAAACATTGGGATGAACTAGTAGAAAAGTAGGTGCAATCGACAGCTATGTTAGAAAGGTGTAATATAACACTAGCTGTGATATGTTTATTATCATGAATATAACATGTCTCATTATCAAAGGTTTCCACTGGGATCCTTTGGAATCAGAGAGATAATTGTTGGCACTGTGACTCAGTTCTCATCCACAGAGGAGTTGAAAGAGGTGGGTTGTTCATTTGTTGTTTAGAGGGAATGATCATCTGATTTGATGGCGCATTTACAGCATTGCTTCTGTTCTTTTTGTGTTAAGGTTGAGGATTTCTTCAAGTCCATCACAGAGCAGGTATCTCAGCTGCGTGTCATACAGGTGGCCACAGAAAACGTGGAGAAGAACATTATGTGGCTCTCCAGGAATCTAGAGACCATGAGGACTTGGTTGCAGCAAAGACTCAACTAAAATGTGAAAAGAAGACCAACATTTCAGCCAAGCATTATCCTAGTTTTTACTAGTATAATGATTTTTGGTTTATTAATCATTATCAGGTTCAGCTCAGAAACTCCACTTGACTTGTCAAGTTTTCTGTTGATATTTTTTAGATAGTGTTTTAATTATTTTGGGTAACAGCTCACATACTGTAATGCATGATGTGTTTCTTCTTTGGTTTACTTAGATAAAGAGGTTTAGAAACATCTATGCCATTTCAAACCTCTAATGGCTTTGTCTTGGTGTTTTTCTTTGGCTCTGACTGGTCTCTTGACAGCTGTGCCACATTTTCTAACTAATGTTGATAGGACTGATAGCACAAAATCATACTTGAAGATGCTGAACATTAATGAACTAACTAAATAAGGTTTGGAATAAAAATAAATAAAATGGTTTATACAAGGGAGGATGCACCCGAGTCTATAGCCTAAAAACAAAAATGTGTCTTACAAAACATGACTGACAGAAAATGGATTAAAATGTAGTATAAATGTGAAAAATTTAACATTTGTTAAAAGGACGTTGCTTTTAATTTTAATTTACTGATATCATATTTTGGACGTGTATATCTTGACCTTCACTAGTCTTTTTAATTACTGCAAAGTAAGTATCAACAAGAATGATTAGATAAAATATATAAACTACTGAGTAATTTTGAACTGATTCAAAACAGTTTAGCACCATTCATCTACCCGAAGAACATACAGTACATCGTGACAAACTTCATTAGGTTTACTTCAGATCACCTTTGTTTGCTTTATTGTTTATCTGTCTAGCTCAAAAGACTGTTTACCACTGGTTAAATATCACAAGTTACATGCAGACATTAAAAAACCGTGTATACCAGCTTAACCATATTTTGGGGACAAATTTGTAGCCAGAACTAAGCTAAGGAATGTCTCCATTTAGAAAGACGAAGGGATAGTTCTCCTTCAGTTGCTAGTCCCCACTGAAAAAAAAACACAACGCAGGTGAAATATCCCTTTAAGTAGCCTTCGCCTAAAAGTGTGTTAGACTTGTACTGTCGCTAGGAGGCAATGTCTATAAACAAACAGATAAAAAAAAGAATCATTAAAATAAAAGAGTAGGCTATTTAGATATTTTTTTATCGAATTACATTTTCTCTTTCATTCCCAGAGTACTTCAACTTAGAAAAAGAGCAGTATGCCTGAATTATATCAACTGCATTAAGCCAGTGCTAAATGGTAAATTGTAAAAAAAAAAAAAAAAAAAAAAAAGAAACAATGGGTCCTTAATATTAATTAACGGCGTAGCAAAAAAACTAAACTAAATGTACTTTTTTGTTACATATTTATTCAACTGGTGATATGGTGGTTTATCTCCAGTGTTGTAGCTCCTACTTTTTTCTACTAGGCCTACTGTTTCCATATAGTCTTCTACAATAAACAGTAAACCGCTGTTCTTAAGAGTACAATGACCTGACTATTTATAACAGTTCCACCGGTGCCCAAATGTGCTGCACACTGCAAGCTCTTGAGAATACACCAGCCTATTGTAGTGTGTTTCACAGAGTCAAATTGTTTGCATGTGATTGTCCAAACTGCTGAACAGTGACGCTATTACAGTTTTTCTTGTTGAGTATGTCAGTCAGTCTTAGCGCATGGAATCGGCAAACCATTTAAATCAGCAGCCGGAATATGGAGCTATTGGTATGAATAAATTTTTTTATGACCTCTTGATTATTTTTCATATATATTTTGATTTGGTGCTATTTAAATCCGTTTTTTTTTAATTCAAAGAGCTACATTTGTTTGTGTAATTGTATATGCGATGTTGTCTTTAATGATAAAATAATCGATAGGCCAGCCATGCAGCAAGTTCAGTTGCTGTATTTCTCTGGGAGGGCAGAGGCACCGGCGTCTTAAAGGGAAAGTTCACATAAAATTACAATTCTGTAATTATTTACTCGTTCTAAACCCGTTTTAGTTTCTGTCTTCAGTGAAACGCAAAAGGAGATATTAGACCGAATGCTTGGAAACCAGAATCAGCAGAATGAGAAAAAATTTGCCAAGCAGACTTTCCCTAGTGAAGCTTCAGTCCACAGATGATAGATAGATAGATAGATAGATAGATAGATAGATAGATAGATAGATAGATAGATAGATAGATAGATAGATAGATAGATAGATAGATAGTGACTTTCATTCATTTTTCCATTAAAAAAACAACAACATTTATTACGATCGACAGGGAAAACATTAAAGTCATACGGGTTTAGAACAGCACGTCAGAATGGCCAGTTTTGGGTGAACTGTCCCTTTAAACGGGGAAGCTGAAGTGGGAAGTAAAACTCAGGTTGCTTGACAGCAGTGATTACCGCTTTCAGCTCGTGTTCGCTGTTATATCGATAAACAGTGTGCAGTGATGATGGTTCAATAAGCGATAATTTTAATGCGGTGAAGTGAGAGCTGTAGATTAGGCTAACGATGCTAAGATAGCACCAATTATCTGATGCGTTCCTGCGTTGAATGAATATGTGACTCTTCAACCTTCCCAGGATTAAATACCCGCACTTTCAATTGAAACAGAATTGGTTTTTGTTTTGTTTTTTTTTACTTCAGACCTGCATTTAAACATTTAAGCATGGAGACGTTTGAAAGCGGTAAGGCTGCAGCTAATATTGACTCTTTATTTACATGCGAGGTCGTGCCCTCCATAAAGTTATCAGCTAACATGCTACCGCTAGCCGCGACGATTTATTATGCATAATGAAATTTAATCTCTTCAAGTATTTCTCTTGTAGTGTGATAACTTGTTTTTATCACGGTCCTGGTTGTGTGTCAATGATTTTAAGAATCAACTAGTTATGGCGTTGGTTAGAACGAAAGATAGCGTGTGCAAATTTCAAGCAGGCTAACAGACACTATGAATAACATTTAAATAACGTTAATTAGCCATCAGTGAATCTACTTCACAAAGTTCACAGTAGGTCGTTACAGGAGCTCTGATTAAATAAAATTGTATTAGTGTTTATGAGGGGGTGGAAATGTCAGTAAATTAGATCAGTGGTTTATTTGTTTTGGTGACTGTCATTCACGTGATGTCTCACAGTGCTCTGCTGTTAGCAGTCTGCATTAGACTTTATATTCCATTTAACTCATGATCTGTCAGTCTGCGTGCATCAAACTCAAATTTACAAAGAGATGTCATGTTTTGCACAAATCCTGTTCAAATCTTGGCAAGGTGACATTTGCTGCTTTGTGTTTTTGTGGTCTTGCTTAAGTTTGACACACTGACCAGCTGGTTGTCAATTTTTAGTAACGTCTTGTCTTCTAGTTTAGGTTACTTAAGAGCTTAAGTCATCTGTCACGAAATAAAATTTTACTACAGCTTCTATTTGTTTTATTACTTTTTATTTTTAAATATCATTTTAGTTTGTCAGTGGCAGACAAAAAAAAACTGTTCCATTGTTGACTTCCTGATATATATTTCTATATATATATATTACAATGAAACAAAATGTCACATTCTTAATACTGTCATGCAAAATACAGTATTAAACTGTATAGTATTTAAACATCAAGGAAGTTTGTGTTTTAAATTATGCCTTTATGCTGATTTAAGAAATCATACAGTAAAGAGAATTTAACGAGAATCACCAGTGAATAATGGGAATTACAAAAAAAAACTTTGAATGCATATTATTATTATTGTAATAAAAAAATGAGAACCAAATGTACTTAAAGTAACCGTGAAAACAAAATTGACAAGTCTTATTTTTTTTATTGAATATTGTAGAGCATTTACTATTAAATATAAATACAAATATAATATATTGACTATAAAAATGTCAAATTATAAATTATTTATCAGTGTAGGTAGATCATAATTTTTTTTAATGTAAAAAAATAGGCTGAATTTTAATCACATATTCAAAATATGTGATTGGTTATAAAATGTGTCCTTGACATGTTTTTGTGAGATTTGCAAAGGAACTGTAGCAAGTGTTTGCTGAAGAATTTACAAACACTGCACAGTACTAAATGAAAGGGTTGCACTAACAGTAAATGAGGCATGTGATTTTGTTAAAAAGAAGTTGAAATTCAGGTCACTTAAAAACAAGAGTATTTGTGCAGCTGGCATGGGTTTGACCCCGGGTCAGCAGGTAGGATATCAGTGGTTTCAAGCAATGTGTTAAATGGTCATTTTATCACCGTTAACTTTGGCAGTGCAGTGCCTTGATTTGATATTGAATTTATTAAGTCTAATTCTCTGTTGAAGAAGGAAGTAAAAGAGGAACAGTGCAAACACCACAATGACTTTCTGCTAGTGTATTGACAAATCTTATGCAGACAATAGTTTGCAATATATTTGTTGAATTGAGTATAAAATAGTTTATGCTGTACATTAGTGACAGCCTGTGGTTATGGGTGCAAGTATTTACTGGAACAGTCTTAATGTTTTTCTGCACAGATGCATGAAAGGAGCTTCTTTCATCTTTAGTTTCACTATCATTTCTTTTCTTCTTTTTACACTCTGACATTAACACTTGTGTAGGCGGACTACAAAATTACTCAAATTTCCTGAAAAGTGCTCAGTTATCTCAGACTGTAGCACTCTTGTCAACAGGAAGCCACTTTCAAAAACTGTGCTTTTGTATTCACACACCATTTTTTGTTTCCTGTAACCTACAGAAAGAGCTCCACTGCCCAGGAACATGATTGAGAACAGCATGTTTGAGGAAGAGCCAGATGTGGTGGATTTGGCGAAGGAGTCCCCTTCCTACCCCATCGACTCAGACGATGCGGTCTATGAACCCCGCAGCTCGCGACTGTTAGTCCGAGGCCTTGGAGAAAACGACCTGGATGAAGATGAGGAAGATTACGAATCATCTGCCCGTCTTCTTGGAATGTCCTTCATGAATCGCAGTTCCAACCAGCGCGGCGTCGCCTCATCCTACACCCGCCAGCAGTACTCTGGATCGTGCTCGAAGCCTTCGACTAAGACAACGGTGGTAGGTGTTCTCATCCTGGTGCTGGTGGCCTCCATGATTATGGTCGTCTACTTCCTTCCAGGCTGCACTTTTACCAGAAAAGGCTGCAAGAAGTCCAATTCGACCATGGACAGCATCTATCCAATTTCCACAAGTGGTGAACTTTTCCCATGGACCGAGTTGAGGTTACCGCCCAGTGTGCATCCTGTGCATTACAATATTTCACTCCATCCCAACCTGACCTTCATGACCTTCCAAGGCAGTGTATCCATCTTGGTGCAAGTTTTGCATGAAACAAAGAATATTGTCCTTCACAGTTCTGATTTGAACATAAGCAAGGTCTCTTTTGACGGTAAAGAGGTCCACGTCCTGGAGTACAAACCGTTGCAGCAAATCGCCATCAAATTTCCAGAAGATCTTAAGAAGGGACAGTATGTTTTGAACATTGATTACACAGCAAAGCTCTCCAACAGCTATGATGGCTTCTACAACAGCTCATATGTTGACACAAATGGTACAAAAAGGTATTTGCAGCCCATTTAACCATATGTGTAACCTTCTGAACGGTTGGGATAAATTTGATAGAACTATTCAGCTTCAGTGTATTGATTGGAAGTTACTTCTACTTAGTTATATCTTTATGCCTCTCAGACACATCCTTTAATTGACTCCATCTGTCTTCTAGAGTTTTGGCCGCTACTCAGTTTGAGCCCTTGGCTGCTCGCAAGGCTTTCCCTTGTTTTGACGAGCCAGCTTTGAAATCAACTTTTACAATTAAGATGACCAGAGAACGCAAGTACATCAGCCTTTCAAACATGCCCAAGGTAGATATTTTTGTTTGTTTGTTCGATTGATTTATCTGCTTTTTAACTTTAAATTAAGAGGCTAATACATAACACATTTCCATTGCTGTTTTTTTTAGGTCATACCTGTTTTGTATGGTTTATTTTATTTGAGTCTTTCTTATTTAAGAGACTACTCAATACAGTATTTAAATACTTTCTTAAAATTAATTGGTGATATATAAATTTTACTACAGCTTCTATTTGTTGTATTACTTTTTATTTTTAAATATCATTTTAGTTTTGATATTTTTTGATAGTTATAAATATTGTCATGCACGTTTTTTCTCAGATTATAGGTTTTGTAATTTTATTGCCCAATTTGTTTTATTTTCTAGGTCAAAACCACAGATTTAAAAAATGGGCTTCAAGAAGATGAGTTTAAGGAAAGTGTTACAATGAGCACTTACCTAGTTGCATTTATTGTGGCTGAATTCATCGGTGTCAGTAATAATGTCTCTAATACTACGGTATGTGTTCTTCTCAAAATCAGTGTCTTGTGTTACAAATATTATGTAAACATATTGCATTATGGTATTATTATTATTTATTTTTTTTCAAATGTTGTGCAGGTGTCTGTATATGCCGTTCCAGACAAAAAGGATCAAGTGCAGTATGCTCTGAACACATCTTGTAAACTGTTGGAGTTCTACAATGCATTCTTTGACAACGTTTACCCGTTAAGCAAGCTGGGTGAGACACTTTTCCTTAAAGAAACTCTTCAAACAGTGATTATTAGATTTCTAAAATAGCTGCACATACACACTAATGTTGCTTTACAAATTACCAACCTCAAAGTGTTTATTTCTAGTGACATGACCGAATGTCCTTTCAAAATCAATAGATCTAGTTGCCATTCCTGACTTCCTCGCTGGAGCCATGGAGAACTGGGGACTGATCACATTCCGTGAAACCACTTTGCTAGTAGGGAGTAATTCTTCCTCTATAGACAAGCAACTGGTGACCTCTGTCATTGCTCATGAACTTGCACACCAGGTAATTCACTATATAAATAAAGCAACATTCTCATGACAGGGAAATAATAGTCACGTTTAAATGATTAACGACACATGATAGAAATATCTGAGTTGGTGGCTGCTTTACAAGGGTGTGTGTATTTATGTATTGTTTACATCCAGCTTTGATTACAATGTTGACCTACTTCAAGTTGTTTTCTTAAAGGCATAGTTCACCAAAAAATGAAGCATTTACTCATCTCATGTTGTTCCAAACCTGTATAACTTCATTGCTTCTGTTGAAGACAAAAGAAGATATTTTGAAGAATGTTGGTAACAAAACAGTGGGCAACAGAAGCAATTGACTTTCATAGTACAGAAAATATATACCGTATTTTCCGGACTATAAGTCACACTTTTTTTCAGGTGCAACTTATTTATCAAAATTAATTTGACATGAACCAAGAGAAATGAACTAAGAGAAATGAACCAAGAGAAAACTTTACCGTCTACAGCCGCGAGAGGGCGCTCTGTGCTGCTCAGTGTTCCTGTAGTCTACACTGAAAACATAGAGTGCCCTCTCGCGGCTGTAGATGGTAATGTTTTCTCTTGGTTCTTGGTTCTAAATAAATGCGACTTATGGTCCGGTGCGACTTGTATAAGTTTTTTCTTCGGCAGTATGTATTTTTGGACTGATGCGACTTATACTCAGGTGTGACTTATAGTCCGAAAAATACGGTATATATTGGTAAACGGTATAACCTGTTTGGTTACCAAAATTTTTCAAAGTATCCTCTTTTGTGTTCAACTTGTACAGGTTTCAACAATGTGAGGGTGAATAAATGATGACTCAAATGATGATGAGTGAATGATGTACACCCATGATTGAGTGAACTATCCCTTTAAGCTTTCACTCCAAATTTTTGGGAGAAGCAAATGACAAAAGTAATATTGACATAAAACATATATTATAAATTCAAACGTAATGTCTTTCAGTTCAGTTGAAAAGGCTAGTCGGAAATGCTGTGTTCATTGTGTCATGTACTGTTGTTTTTCTGTTCAGTGGTTTGGAAATCTTGTCACTATGAGTTGGTGGAATGATCTTTGGCTTAATGAAGGATTTGCAACCTACATGCAGTACATGTCGATTGAAACTGTGTTCCCAGACCTTGATATGGTAAGTATTAGTCTAAATTAAGAATTACCTTTTGTTTCTTTCAGTATTTTTTTTTTAATTTAGTGTTGGGAAATTGAGAAGAGTCCTTGTCTCTGAATTGCCCTAGGGTATGTTTCTATGTATTAGGGATGCACTGATATTTCATCCGAAAAATGTACGTGAAAATTGCATTTTTGGTTTTTGGTCAAAAGAGAAATGGCTAAAAATATATGGTGTGTCGCACCATCCAGCAGTGTTCAGCACGCAGGCTTTACTCTTCCTCTAGTGTTGTGATGCTCCGCTCAACATTGCACTCTATGAATGTGTGTTTCGTTGAGTTGCTCACAGCCTATGTGAACGCTTCACTCATGTACCGCTCATGCTCAAAGGAAAAGTAAAGTCCGCTCAAATAACACGCCAACAGGACATTTCTATGTAATATACTTGTTCCTGTTTGCAGTAGCACTACTGTGCTGAAACATGGTGTAGTACATCTGTACTAGTAAAGAGCGCTGGTCAAATGATGCTACCCTCTCGTGTGACACTGTACTATGCTCTACTCACATGCTCTGATAATAATAGCTTTTGTAGGACGAAACAATATTGATATAATTAAACGATAAATTCCGTTAAATCTGATTCTGTTGAGAGAACTGGATAAAATTATGTATTAATATTTATTATTATTTATTTCTGTCCAAGTGTGTTTATTTTATTGGCTTGTATTTTTTTTAATTCAGTATGATTAAAATGATTGAGTTAAATCTAAAATTATTACACCATTATTTTCTATTAAATAATAACACAATAAATAATGAATAAAAATAATTTTCTGTTCGGGGTTTTCGTCCAAGTGCATCCCAAATTTTCTGTTTAGAATTTTAATTTCGATGCATCCCTAGAATATATCTTATTAATTATTTTCAGTGTCTAGAACTCTCCTGTCCAAAGCTCTTTTTGTGCCTAAAACAAGAGATGATCATGGGCATTTAGCACCAAAATCCAACTATGATGACTTGGATTAATTCAGAATGGAATGTTAATTTATCTCTTGTTTATTTAATTCTTCGAACAGTGCTGTTTCTCGTGACGTTTACTTCTGTAAAATTAGGAATTGGAAATAACTAGGTAATAATGTTGATAGGCTAGAATGCCATCTCTAATTTGGACAGTCATGCAAAAAATGTGTTGTTTTAATAAACTGAATTTAAGGCTTCATGTTGGGGGAAAAAAAGAATACATGTAGTGTGTAATAATAACTGCAATCTTGTATTCTTTACCTGACCTTGTTTTGATGTAAAGTAAATGGAGTTGAGTCGATTTCATCGACTCCTATGGTGGGAACACCCCTATTTCAATGTGTGTCATTCAGAATGTCTATATTTGATCGTGTGTCTTTCATATCCAGGACACTGAATTCTTAAAGGTTCGCTTTGAAGCGCTGGCCAAAGATGCATTGAACTCATCCCACCCAGTGTCCACTGTGGTGAGCACCCCTGAGCAGGTGGAAGAGATGTTTGACGCTGTGTCTTATGAGAAGGTACGTCATAAGTTACCTGTTGCTTGTGAAGTGGCTTTACTTAACCGTCTTTTTAAAAACTGGTGCAATGTAATCATTTGTCATTGAGTGTTGTTGATCGTATAGCTACTCTCAGAACTTGAACACGTTTCTTGGTCTGCCTTTTCGTCCAGGGGGCTTCAATACTGCTGATGCTCAATGCAACACTCACAGATGGGGAGTTTCGAAAAGGAGTGATCGAGTACTTACAAAAGTATAACCTATCAAACACAGAAAGTGAAGACTTATGGAACAGTCTTTCCCAGGTCAGACCTTTTCTAATTGAGATGAACGTATGATGCCTGCAAAGTGATTGCATTTCATTATTCACAAGAACAAAACAAAGAGTTGTTTTGAGTATGATAAAGGCAGTTACAAAATTAAACAATGTGCACTTTTACATAATGATAAAGCAACTGAGCTGACATCTGAGCTATGGATTTATGATAGTGTTCTTACATCCATGTTCTCCATAGGTGAGCAAACAAAACTTAAATGTATCTGAGATGATGAACACCTGGACTGTTCATAAGGGCTTTCCTCTGGTCACAGTGGAAAGAAAAGGCACTCTAGTGACACTGACACAAGAACATTTCCTTCTAAACGCTGAAAACAGCACGGACGACAGGTAAAGGAGTTTACTGCAACTGTGAAGATTGATCTAAACATCTTAATGAATTAGTAATATATGATCAGGAGCTACAGGTATTAATTTTGTGTTGCCTCCTATATGAATTGCATATAAATAATATTATTTAAAAATATTAAAAATCGGTTAAAAATATTCTAATGTTCTACTGAAAAAAAAAGTGTCACATACTTCTTGGATAGCCTGAGGGTGAGTAAATTAACATAACATTTTCATTTTGGGATGAACTTTAAGCATTAAGCAGCTGTTTCAACACTGATAATAAGTGTTTCTTGAGCAGCAGATCAGCATATTACATCAATTTCTAAAGGATCATTTGACACTGAAGACTTCAGTAATGATACTAGAAATTCTGCCATCGTAGGAATAAATTACATTTTACAATAAATGAAAATAGAAAAAAAGTTATATTTAAACAAAATAATTTTTCGTAATAATAATGTTTCTCATGTATTTTTGATAAGATAAATGCAGCCTTGGTGAGCACAAGATACTTCCAAAAAAATAAAAAAAAATAAAAAGGTTCTTACCAACCCCAAACTTTTAAACTGTCTTGTATGTCATGGGAAATAATAGTCTTGTTTGTTTTAAGGTGCAAACAACGTTTAAACAAGGACTTGTATATTGATTAGTGTCAAAGTCCAATATTGATCTACTGAAAAAGCAAGCTGTATGCGAACTCTGCCTCTCTTGATGTGGAATGTTAATTGATCCACTTTTGTGTTACCCATAGCAGCCTGTGGCACATTCCTCTGACGTATGTTAATGACAGCTGTAGTTTTCTCAGCTCCTGCAAGCAAGTGTTCCATCTCAAGGACAAAACAGGTGAGGCATGTGAGAGTGTACTGGCATAAACAGAAAGTTTCCAACTACTGGAAATACTCAGTAATATATTGTTTGTCGCTTTAAATCTTTTCCAGCCACATTAATGCTTCCAGATCAGGTGAAGTGGTTGAAGTTCAACTTCAGGAGTGATGGTTTCTACATAGTGCATTATGATGATGAGGGATGGAAGAACTTGATTGATGCTTTAAAGAAGGATGTGAATGTCCTCTCCTGTAAAGACCGAGCAGCTCTCATCAATAACATCTTTGCTCTCTCTAGGTAGATCTGCATTTAAAGGAAGTTATTAGACAAGACCTGATGTTTCAGGATTCATAGAAAACCTGGAAATAGCAATTTATTGATTATGATAGTGGTTCAGATTAAAATATTTTTCTCTTTGTTTTGCAAATAATTTTTATAATAACTGAAAATATAAATTTAACAACCCCATCATAAACAACTGGGAAAATAACCAGAAATGATTGTGTCAAAATTGATTGTTGGTTGGTTGATTGTGTGGGTATTGTATGTTTTCGAGAACATTTCAGTGATATGATAATACTGTAACACCCATTAAAACCAGCATAATTCTGCATTAAATTATGTCCTTTTTTCTCTTTTTTTAAGATACAATAATGTTCAAACGTTTGCTGTCAGTAATATTTTTTTACTTCACCAAGGCTGCATTTATTTGATCCAAAAATACTGTAATACTGTGAAATATTATTACAGCTTAAAAGGACTGTTTTCTAAAAAGTACTTTATTCCTGTGACATAAAGCTGAATTTTCAGAATTCAACAGAAAAAAAATCTAATGCATCCTTGGCTGAATAAAAGTGTCCATTTCTTAAAAAAATACAAAAATAATACAAGTCTTACTGACGCCAGCGTTTTGAACAGTAGTATACATTTTTCATTAAATATGTGAAAATCAAGAATATGTACCCTTCATCTTTCCTCCAGATCGGGCAAGGTGTCTTTCAGAGAGGTCTTAAATCTAATGGAGTACATCAGAAGTGAGACAGACACGGCTCCCCTGACTGAAGCTCTCTTCCAGCTTGGTCAGATCTTCAGGTTGCTGGACAAACGATCAGATTTTGACTTGGCCTCTAGAATGACGGTAGGTACAACATTTATCTACAACACCTTGAGTGGCTGTTGTAGTCAAATGGCTCTCTTTATCCTCTTTCACACATATAGTCTTTACTGGTAAATTACTGTTAAGGACCTTTTCAAAAAATAAGGTATAATGCCTGTTTCACACGTACTCCATCTGCAGTGTGTATGCGTTGCATATTTTTTTGCGCACCCATGTTAAAAAATAGCACCTTTAGATAAACAAACATAATATATGCACGTTTATGGAGGCAGAAAAACAAAGTTCCTTAAAGTGTTAGTTCACCAAAAAATGAAAATTATGTCATTAATGACTCACCCTCATGTCGTTCCATCTTGGGAACACAGTTTAAGATATTTTAGATTTAGTCCGAGAGCTTTCTCTCCCTTCATTGAAAATGTATGTATGGTATACTGTCCAGAAATGTAATAAAAACATCATCAAAGTAGTCCATGAGAGTGCGACTGCTGTGACTCTTGACGTGCGACACTGCTGACGTGTTATCTTTGTTATTGGGTGCACCAGAAAACACGTCAGCAGCAGCGTGAGCGCACTCACAACAGACCTGGAAGAGAAGACAATGCTAAATAAAGTCATCATTTTTGTTATTTTTGGACCAAAATGTATTTTCGGTGCTTCAACAAATTCTAACTGACACTCTGATGTCACATGGACTACTTTGATGATGTTTTTCTTACCTTTCTGGACATGGACAGTATACCGTACACACAGCTTCAATGGAGGGACTGAGAACTCTCAGACTAAATCTAAAAAATCTTAAACTGTGTTTGAAAGATAAACGGAGGTCTTACGGGTTTGGAACGTCATGAGGGTGAGTTATTAATTACATAATTTTAATTTTTGGGTGAACTAACCCTTTAAGACCTGTGGGATTGCTTGTAATAAAGATTTAAATGCAAAAGGCACAAAAGTCGACTGTTTCTGTCAGTGGTGATTTTTTATTTGAAATGTTTGTGATAGCCTAACAAGATAAGTAGGCTAAATGTTATGTTTAAATGTGTTGCCACTCGCTTGAGAAACTTATTATACAAACCTAGAAGTCAAGTGCATGAATAATAAGTTGTTTATGTTTGAGTTTAAACTAATGTCTACGAAAGATTGTTACTGTACTGTGATAAAAGAGTATCACAATCATGAAAAAGCTTTTTTCATTTTTCATTGAATTTTTTTTTTACATGATTTGAAATCAAAATAATGAACAAATGTTGTGTGTTTTGCCTAAACGGCCATGGATCAGTAGCGGACTGCAAACGCGCCCTGTGTGAAAGCACAATGAGTCCGTGCTGCTTCTGCACCACATATGTAACGCACACAGACTGCCATTTTCCATACAGTTTATGGGTATGCCAAAACCACTGGAAGGCAAGCCTGCATCCTTTAGCCAAAAAAGTGTAATGGCTAATGCTAAGCTGCGGTACGCAGGGAAAGAGACCAGAGGCCATTGTGTAATTGGTTGAGGTGTCTCACGTGAAGTTAGCTGTTAGGCTTTTTCCAATGGTAAGTACTACAGATCCTCACATCTCCCAATAACAACAGACCGATCGATGTTTGACATCAAAGTGCCGCTGGAGCTATAGAGAGCAGACGAGTCCGTATGCTTTCGAATCACTTCTCACTGTAATTCTTCAAGTCCAACACACCTATGCCTTGTCCAAAAACCCACACTTGCGGTCTAAGCCACTTGAGAGCTCCAGAGCGGTATTCAAGACTTAGTGTATCCCATCGTGCATCATGTTCTGGAAATAAATCATGAGACTTTTTGCCGAGATATCGCGAGTGGTCACGAAAACCGTTTATTTAGATATTACTTATAATTTGGTAGAAACACAGTGTTTTTATCTTTTATTGGTGCAAAGGTGATTTTGTACAACATTTGCAACTGCTTTTTATCACTTAATTAGAAGCACCACAAATTTAAATAATGTCATGTTATTGGGATAACTGAACAGACATTTAGAAGTTTATTTTAAAATGCAAAGTATTTAAAATAAAACACACTTTTTTTGACACACTTGTGGTCTTCATCATCACTTGAACACTTGGGCCAACGTTCTAGTCATTACTGGTATTACTGTGTGAGGGGCTTTTATTTCATCTTATAAAAACTTATTTAGTGCTAAAATTTGTTTGAAAGTTTTCTTGGAATTTAATCTTTGCAGAGTTACATTGATCAGCATTTTGGAAATTTAATGACAAATCAGTCATGGGATCTGGAATCTTCTGTGTCAAAGATGACGCTTCGGTCTGCCCTGCTGGAGATGGCATGTTCCCTTAACATAGGGAACTGCCCAACACAGGCCAAGCATCTGTTTGATCAGTGGCTCACTTCCAACAAGACTTCTCAGTAAGTTTGTGTTGTGATTGTTGTCTAAAGCTCTTGTCTTTTGTACTCTTCACTGCATATTTCTTAGGAACAGAGGAACATCTTGTTATATGCCTTGTTGTTTTAGGATTCCCAGCGATCTCATGAGAACAGTCTTCAGAGTTGCTGCTCAGACAGATGAAGGATGGGGTACGCTTCTAGACACGTATAAAACCTCCATCAATGACCAAGAGAAACGAAAGACACTGGATGGTTTGGCCAGCACTCAGGATCTACGGAAAATCATTTGGTAAGACTGGGCAGCATGTTCCGTTAAGAGGGAAAATTCTTTTGAGATGTCAGTACAGACATACCTGAATTTAATTGGTTTTTCCTTTTAAGGATTCTACATAACAGTCTTGATGGAAGTGAGATTCAAACTCAAGAATTTCCTTTGGTGATCAACACAATATGCAAGAACTTTGCTGGCTACCTCTACGCTTGGGATTTTTTGAAGGAAAACTGGGATAAAATCACTCAGAAGTGAGCGGTGAACATATATTTTCTGTCTTTTTGAATACAGACTTTTATTGTAAATATTATGCAGAATAATAATAATATACAGCAATAACGTAATAAGACGACAAGCTCATGAAGATACCTTAAACAGAGTTTATAAATGTTTTATGACCTGATATTGACACACTAGATATATATTTGCTTAAATGTTTGGGGTCTGTAAAAAAGTTTTTTTTTTTTAAAGAAATTAATGCTTTTTAATTGCTTGAAAGTGACAGTTAAGACTTTTACATTGTTACAAAAGATTTCTATTCCATAGAAAGGCTATTCTTTTGAACATTCTATTCATCAGATAATCCTGAAAATATATCACTGTTTCCACAAAAATATTATAAGCAGCACTGTTTTCAACATTTATTATAAAAGATGTTTTTTGAGCACCAAATCAGTATATAAGGATGATTTGTTTGTAGGATCATGTGACACTGAAGACTGGATTAATGGCTGTTGAAATTTCAGCTTAGTCATTTCAAGAATAAATTATATTTTACAAACATATTCAAATAAATAACAGTTATTTTAAATTACTATTTCTCAATATTAAAATTGTTACTGTATTTTTTTTTTTTCAAAATGCATTTGAAAAAAACGCTAAATATGTTTATTGTGCATATTAAAACATGTTGTTTCCTTTCCATTTTTTTCATGCAAGGTTTCCTGTTGGATCCTTTGCCATTCGGAGTATCATCATGTCAGCAACCAGTCAGTTTTCCACAAAAACACATCTCACAGAGGTCTGTTCATCCCCCCAAAAATGCATAGCTTTGATAAAATAAAAAACAGTAAAGTTTTACTTTTGTGTATTTGTACTACGGTAATGTTTTTATTTTCTTGTCCAGACCCAGAACTTCTTCTCTTCTCTGGGGACGAAAGGTTCTCAGATGAGGATCGTGCAGGAGGCCATTGAGACCATTAAGCTCAACATGCGATGGATGGAAAAGAACTTGAACACGCTCCAGATATTCTTGTAGTGTGAGGAGGAGACGGCTCCTCTCTCGTGCTTGTCACTTTCTCAGGTGATGTCACCGGGAACATGCAGGTGTGAGTGATATTACCATCACAACAGCCAGAGCCATAAATGTACAACTCAAGACAAAAGGGCAGATTTGGGCATAAAGGGCCGTTTAAAACAAACGGGCCGTTTGTTTTTTTCAGAGCATCTAATATGGATTTTTTTTTTTTTGAGTGCTCCAGTGAGTAGCCAGAAGCTTGCCAGATATCTGCCTGAAAAAAGTTAGCCTTTAATACTAGCTTGTGTAAATGAATATGCCTGGTTATTAATTGTAAAGCATATGCATTATCTTTCCTCCTAAGTTCTGAATGAAATAAAACCGCATATGATTTCCTGTGTCATAAATTGAGTGTTAGTTGCTGCTTGGGAAGGCTCATGCGTTGCCCTTTTGTGGTTCACTTGGGGCCCAACTCAGTATGTTTATGGCTCTGGCCTCAAGCAATATTTGCACTATTCAAAGATTCAGCTTGCTCAGGGCAAATCTGGTTATTGCTGAAATATCATGATGCATTTAAACCCTTTTAATTAACGTCAGCGGCTACAGACCAAAACCTCCCATCTGTATCTCTTAAAAATGCCCTTATCACGAATTGCCAAAAAATAAAATTATGAAAACTGAAATGATGCTACATGGGTGTCATCACAATGCCCCTTTCTCCTAGATCTAAAAGCTTTATTTATGTGTGTGGAGGTGAGGTTTTAATAATTTGCATAGTCTGCAGTGCTTGAATCCAGCACTGTGTAAATGTTCTTGCCTTAGAGGTTTTTCAACTTTTGTCTTTTGCACAAAATGTTTTTTTGGAGTTCCATTTAGAAATGAGTGTGTATATGATGTCATTCTTGCGCAGGCTTGAATATAGGTAAAAGTTTGACATTGGAAATATTATGTTAGAATTTCTTAAACATTTAGGTGTGGATTTTATTTGGGGTTTTGCGCTGCACATTCTGATGAAGCTGAAATGTTTTACACTTCTGTTGTTGAAATTCTGTGGGTTTTACCCATATGATTTGAGATGTAGAGATATGTTTGTTTGCAAGCCTTCATGTACAGAGCTTTAGTTAATAGTAAACCGTTTTTCTTAAATTGCCACAATGCAATAAGGGGGCTCTAAAGTCAAAGCACTGATTGAGAGTTGTTACATTTTTCACTGGTTGCTACTGATTTGTACTCCTCAAGGATTGTAGGTTTATGTGCGTGTGATGTGTTTTCTTCACAGATTTTCCTCACAGATTTTCATGCTATTCAGGAATTAATTTAGAATATTTTGAATGCTTTTAGTTGGTCAAAAAATATGGAGTCACGACCTTGCACAAATATATGTCAAATGCACATTTATCCGTAATACAGTCCACAAATACAGTGTGAATATCTGTGCATTTGTATGCATGTATTTTTTTATATATATTATTTTAACTCCATACATAAATGTTTAGTTAACTTCATGGAGTGTGAGAATCTGTGCTCACTTTCTACAGCTCAAATGTTAATACACTTTCAGGTTTTTGATTCTAGCTCAGTGATTTGACCTCATAAAATGTCAAATATGACTGGTACATTGTAATTATTTTGAATGTAGCAGTTGTAGCTTTGCTTAATCGAAAGCTTTATTCATGTATTTTTGGTAGAAATGAATAAGGACAACGACAGCATTGTTACACTGTAATGGACGTTTCTAAGCTGGTTGGAGTTACAGTTATCGCTGAATGTATTCATGTTTGTTACTATAGATCTGTTTAAACACAAGCGTTATGATTGTAATTCCCTTGTATCTGAATTCATCTGGATATGGTTAATTAAACACGATGTGTCAAATCTGTTGAATTCATTTTCTGAAATTATTTAGATCTCATTTTTTCAGCTGCCACAAATCTCATTATTTCAGATGCACACGCCCCCCCCCCCCCCATTATGCGCACCAAGGCTGCATTTTGTTTTCTGATGAGAAAAATACAGTAAAAACAGTCCTACTTGACTTTTTCATATGGCTTTGTTTCATCTTTGTTTGAACAGGATATTGGGAAATTGTCATATTTTATGTTGTTAAACACTGGGTTTGAATTCTAGGCTTTTAAGATGTTGCTTAACAATGGTAAACCACTTACCCAACTTTATACAAGACAAAAAAAAAATTTTGTGCACAAAAGTTTTCCTTTTAGACATTCAGTAGATGGCAGTGTTATCTAGCTTCTTCTCTCTTTTGTAAAGAGAAAAGATTTAGGGAAAGATCGATTAAAACAACATTTGAAATAAGTAAATAGGGACTCTTAATAGAAAAAAAGAAAACCATGAATGCATATACAGTGCTTCGTAGTATAAACTGTATAACTGTATATAGATATAGAGTTCACAAGAAGCAATTTATCACACGAGTCAGGGTTGGCAGACTTGCTTATTATTAGCATCTTTGGGTATGTTTTCAGTTTGCTTATACAAACCCGATTCCAAAAAAGTTGGGACACTGTACAAATTGTGAATAAAAACAGAATGCAATTATCTGGAAGTTTCAAATTTCAATATTTTATTCGGAATACAACATAGATGACATCAAATGTATCATTTTAAGCGAAAAATAAGTTGATTTTAAATTTCATGGCATCAACACATCTCAAAATAGTTAGGACAAGGCCATGTTTACCACTGTGTGGCATCCCCTCTTCTTTTTATAACAGTCTGCAAAAGTCTGGGGACTGAGGAGACACTTGCTCAAGTTTAGGAATAGGAATGTTGTCCCATTCTTGTCTAATACAGGCTTCTAGTTGCTCAACTGTCCTAGGTCTTCTTTGTCACATCTTCCTCTTTATGATGCACCAAATGTTTTCTATGGGTGAAAGATCTGGACTGCAGGCTGGCCATTTCAGTACCCGGATCCTTCTTCTACGCAGCCATGATGTTGTAATTGGTGCTGTATGCGGTCTGGCATTGTCATGTTGGAAAATGCAAGGTCTTCCCTGAAAGAGAAGACGTCTGGATGGGAGGATATGTTCTAGAACTTGGATATACCTTTCAGCATTGATGGTCCCTTTCCAGATGTGTAAACTGCCCATGCCACATGCACTCATGCAACCCCATACCATCAGAGATGCAGGCTTCTGAACTGAGCGCTGATAACAACTTGTGTTGTCCTTGTCATCTTTAGAACGGATGACATTGCATCCAAGTTTTCCAAAAAGAACTTCAAATTTTTATTCGTCTGACCACAGAACAGTTTTCCACTTTGCCACAGTCCATTTTAAATGAGCCTTGGCCCGGAAAAAAACGCCTGCGCTTCTGGATCATGATTAGATATGGCTTCTTTTTGACCTATAGAGTTTTAACCGGCAACAGCGAATGGCACGGTGGATTGTGTTCACCGACAATGTTTTCTAGAAGTATTCCTGTGCCCATGTTGTGATTTCCATCACAGTAGAGTTCCTGCATGTAATGCAGTGCCATCTTTTGAAGACTGTGATTGGTTGGTTGTCCAAGAAGGAAAAAAGAGTGATTTTAAGTATAGGGTCTATTCTAATTCTCACTTTGAATTTACATGCGTAATTTTTCCTATTTGACCGTTCTCTATCATACACACACACACACACACACACACACACACACACACATTATATGTGGGTTTATATAAATCCTTTTTTTATTTACCATGCTTTTAATTTCCTATAAGGTATTTGATTGGCTTAGAATGATAAACATTGTTCCACTCTTTCCAATTACAGTGATTGCTGTCCTATTTAAGTGGCGGTTTGAATGTTGGTTTTAATGTATCAAACATGGAATCAAAACCAAGAAGGGTGAGAAAGCCAAACTGGACAGAGGAACAGTGTTTACTGTGAGCCCAGTTAGTGGATGAACACAAGGCCATTCTTAAAGGAAAATTCGGGCCGGGTGTCACAGCAAGGGACAAGAAGCAGACATGGGAGCGTATAGCATTCCCCCTGCTTGTGCGCACCTATAAGCCTGCTATACTCATAAATGCAGTTTTTTGAGCCTGCAAGGTGGGAATGTCCAGTGGAAACGAATTGAACTGCGACACAAGATGTTCTGAAAGTGCTGTAATTGTTTGTGTAATCACTCTGCTTACAGAAGGTTGTGATAGACCCAAATCATCACTATTGCATTGTTGCATTTTCCCAGTTGCCAAATATCATAATGTAGTGATTACTTTAATTTCTGGCGCTATGGCATTTCTGCGCTGTGTCAGAGATGTTAGCACGTCTCTAATAAGATCAGTCACAAACATGATCCCTGCACGATCTAATCTACAGCGGCTTATTAACTCACTGTTATCCATTGTCTGCAACACATTTCTTCTGCCTCTTCGTCTTTCTGCCATTTTCTCCTCTGCTAAAGAAACTCTTAAGCCTCTTAAAAGTCCTCGTCTGTGCTCCTAACAAGTTTGACCTTAAGACCTCTTTTAATGGTTAAGATGCTCTCTGAATTATTTTTTTCCTTACTAGGATTTTTTCTTTAATTTCAAGAGTAAACGCCCACATTTCTAAGAATTTTCTTAGAATTTTGTCACTAGGAGCTACTTTTTGCATTAAGATTCTTTATGAATACGGGCCCTGGCCTCAACTGACCTTAACAACTCCACACATCAGTAACGCACAAAGTAGACAACCAACCTGACCTCATCCTCAAATGACACTGTATCACTGTAACATCCTGCATCTACTTCACTGTGATCTGATCAAAATCACTAAATCGTTTGCAAAATTCATAAAAAAAAGCATGTTTACATAGTCATTATTACAGTTTATGAAAAAGCAAACCTGATCGTGGAAATTTCTAGGTTGTTCTTTAATCTGATGTAATGCAGAACATTTGTCTTGTTTTTTATCACATCAAAAGTGAGAGCTGTCAAGCAGACAATCAATGGTCATGTTTCATCGAGAACAGGAGTTACAGGTTCTGAACCACTGTTCCTTGCAATGACCTTGTGTAGGATCAAATTAGTGTGCTTGTTACATAAAAGCAGCATAGCTGAGATCTTTGGTAGCTCATGCAGGAGATTTTAATCTTCAGATGGGTACTGTTATCTGATGAAGTAGAGCTTTTTCAATTTGGCAAACTGCTGCTGCTGTTGACGCCACACAATCAAATACCTGTGCGCTATGCAGGCTGGTCTTTCAGCATCAGGACATTTTGACACTTTTTATTATCTGCAGTTATGTTATCAGCTAGAGTTCTATTTTGTAACACAACAGGGAAGATGTTAAGTAATGTACAACAGAAATGATAATGAGCTGTATAAAATGATTAGGATTGCTAATCGTGGCCCATTTTTGTAACTATATACAGTATCATGTATTATCTACAAGTATTGCACATGAAAACAGTTTGTTTCTATTTTGTGTACAATACACATGCAAGTGTAATATAAACAACTTTGTTAACACTAAATGTTTTTAAAGAGGTCACATTTAAGTTTGAATAGATGGAAAAATATCAAAGTTTCCTGACATTTCTGCCTTTGATTACACATTACTAAAATATCCGTTGAACAGTGTGTAATAATGTTTATTTTAATAAGTGTTCCTACATCTCTGTTTCAACGAGACTAGATGAGTATAATGCTTATATTACAAAGATATACACTTTTATGTTCAAATATATATTTTATTTGGAATTTATAAAAGACAAAAAGTAATACACAGTGCTGCTGCAGATGATGAAAACATTGAAATAGTGCAGGCTATCTATTCAACAATACATTCTCATCAGAAAATGAGTTACATACATTTATATATTGGTATTTATACAGAATAGATTGTGACTAGCGTAAAAAAAAAAACTTGGCACATGTACAAAAAGAAAAAGAAAAATGATGCTTAGTAAATTAAGGGGATGTTTCCCTTATCTATTTTTCCTTGAGCAAATAAACATCATGTGAACCATTTTAGGGAGATTTATAATTGAGTTAAATCGAGTTCAATTGCCTCTGACTTCCTGTCTGAAATATTTTGTGTGCTTTCCTCTTTTAGAACGTCCACAGTGCAAACATCGAGAAGCTGATGAGCTTTCATTTCCATTGCAGCCATTATAATATTCTCTTTCATCTGCTGTGATGCTATGTCTTTCTCTTGCTCTTTCATTTGTTTGGCGATCCTCTCCTCTTTCTTCATCTTCCAGAAGTATATCAGGTTTTTCTCAGGGTAGGTGACTTTAGCAAGGGGCAGTTTATAAATGTTTTTTATCTCCGTAGTGATCAAAAGGAAAGTGAGAGCAGAGAGACAGAAGGGCCAGGTGCATGCTGGGAGTCCGAACTGTTAAAATACCAAGTTAAAACCAATTAAAATCAGACACATTTTTTTGTGTATTTCATGTTCTGGCTTTATGATACCTACAGTAGACATCACATTTGCGATTGCAGAGCCAAGATATGCACAGAAGAATGCTATGGGAAAACAAGACAGTAATTTCAGTCATTTGCTCATAACTGTGTAATGATATACATGCAGTGATAGGAAATTGTTATTACGTAATTAGGAAGGAGAGAAAATAGCTGGTATGAACCTACCACAGGCCACCGCCAGAAGATGTGTCTGCCATGTGAGAGCGTAGAACATCCCACCAATGGCAATGCAGGCCAAAACACAGTTATAACCCCACAGGCCAAAGTAGATGTTCTGGAATGGTGCAGCAAGAGCAAGACCTAAAAGTCACAGTAAAAGCAACTTAAAATGAGTTTAAATGATGTCTGATGTTAGTTTTATTTATAATTAAATGTTCAAATGTGACCTCTTACCTGACACCATACCAACTGCTGATCCAATAGTTGCATGTGCAAATGTTACGGGTGAGGAGATGAACAAGGCGATCATGAATATTCCTCCTGTCCAAGCATTGTCACACCCATATACCTGTCCAATACCCACAGGGATTGAGCGGAAGAGCTGTAAAGAAAAACAAAATATAGTAAAAAGTTTGGAATATTTATTATTATTATTATTATTTAAATAAGTATTTTTTTTTATGAAAAATACAGTAAAAACAGTCCTACTTGAGAATACCTGCTTAAGGATCATGTGATAGACATCTTTAAAAAAATGTTCAGTTACAGTTACAGTATCTCGTGATAAACCTGCACACTTCACTGTCATGTGACATGAATCTAGAAGATTCTTAAACAGAACTGTTGCACAATCACCTTTTCTTGTTCTGGGGAGTGGCTGCTTATCATCAGCAAATTTGGGACAGCTTCCCTTTCTGAAATCTTTGATTTTTGCCTTTTTATTATTATTTTTTTTTACTTGTTAACTTACCTTAGGATAATCCAGCTCAGACCATGTCAAGTTATGCATGGATGTGCGTGGCTGGAAGAGAACCTGAGGGAAGTGGTGATTGTAGTGGCCTGTAGCCACCATATGGAGACACACTAGTATGTTAAACGGCAGGGTGAAGACAGGAAGGTCCCACCGACTGTTGATGGATGCCAAGGCACTGGACACTATGGGACTGGAGAAAACAACACTATTAGCACTATAAAATTCAGCACGGAGTCTAAATTAGTGGTTCATAAATGATGGGCAACTGATAGGGCGAAAAAAATTATTCAAATAATAAAATGCAACTATATAATTGTGTAAAGTTTGCCAAATGCATAGGAAATAGGAGTAGGTAGAAATAGGAGGAAATGCTTTACATTTCTTGGAGGTGTGAAAGTGTGTCTAGTCTGATTCAGTCTACTTCTGTATGATAAACCATTTTGGTACTGTGTTGGATCACCACTAGATCTCATATAAACGTTTAAAGTAAGCCTAACGTAAAAAGCAAAACCGATTGAGAATCAGTGGTCTAGACTAGCAAAAGATCATCACTAAACTGTGAAATGTGCCCTGTATAGAATGCCAACCAGCAGGACAAACTTATATTTAGATAGATACAATCAGATTTTCAAGTCATTTTGTCCACACATAACCCCATGAGGAAAAAACTAAAGATAGCTGTTGAATGTTTTACATTCCTCAATCGTTTATGTACAGTAACTCAATCATATGACAGTCTTTGATGAAACATTCCATGTGATTGTCACATTTTTGTTTGAAGAAGCTAAATTCCTCACATTTTAATCCATCCCTGTGGCTACAATACACTACTCATAAAATCTGAACATATATTAAAACACGAGGCATCAAAGTCTTGCCAAAATGTAAATGGTTTCAGAGAGTTTTTATTTTTATTTTTTTGGAGCAGTTGTATCAGTGTGCGGATACTTCATTCGTTTTTTTGCTTTGTCCCTTTATCTTGTCCTGCACCTGAGCTCTAGTTGGGTTTGTGGGATGTACACACCTTTTTTGTATATTTGATATAGAGAAAAGCTGGGCATGATACACAAAACTAGGATGTCACTACCAGACATTCTAGTCATTTCAAGCACAAGATACTCATGCAGAAACGTACGTCTCGATGATAGGTGACGCCTGACAAATGAAAACAATATGTGTTCAAAAATCTGTTCAAAATATCAAATATGTTTGATATCCACCAACTGGATGGATTCATAGTCTAAAACTAACAAATCTAATTATACACTATGTGATTTTCTGTGAAATCTACCAGCTACGATCAAGACTGCAATTAGCAGAGGAAAAAACCAGCAGGACAAACTTATATTTAGATAGATACAATCAGATTTTCAAGTCATTTTGTCCACACCCCATGAGGAAAAAAAAAACAAGATAGCTGTTGAATGTTTTACATTCCTCAATCGTTTATGTAACTCAATCATATGACAGTCTTTGATTAAACATTCCATGTGATTGTCACATTTTTGTTTGAAGAAGCTTAATTCCTCACATTTTAATCCATCCCTGTGGCTACAATACACTACTCATGAAATCTGAACATACAGTGCCCTCCACAATTATTGGCACCCCTGTTTAAGATGTGGTCGTGGACTTCTAAGAATTCTCCTTTTTTTTTTAAACAACTTAGAACCCAAATACAAAAGAAGAGAAAAATCCAACCTTTTAATTAAGTACATTACTTTGGTGGTAAAACAAAAATCACACATTTAAGAAAAAAAAAACTTGAAATCATGTGTCCCACAATTATTGGCACCCCTGATGTTAATACTTTGTACAACCCCCTTTTGCCAACAAGACAGCCCTTAATCTCCTCCTATAACATTTCACAAGATTGGAGAACACAGAGAGAGGGATCTTTGACCATTCTTCTTTGCACAGTCTTTCTAGATCATTCAGTGTCCTGGGTCCTCTCTTATGCACTCTCCTCTTTAGCTTGCCCCACAGGTTTTCGATTGGGTTGAGGTCTGGGGACTGAGATGGCCATGGGAGGACCTTGAGTTTGTGACTGCTGAACCATTTTTATGTAGATTTTGCCACATGTTTTGGATCATTATCCTGCTGAAAGACCCAATGACGACCCATCTTCAGCTTTCTGGCCGAGGCCATCAGGTTTTTATTTAAAATGTCCTGGTAGTTCAGAGCGTTCATAATGCCATGCACCCTAACAAGGTTCCCAGGGCCTTTGGAAGAGAAACAGCCCCACAGCATCACAGATCCTCCACCATACTTTACGGTGGGCATGAGGTGCTTTTCGGCATACTCATCTTTTGTTTTTCGCCAGACCCACTTAGAGTGTTTGTTGCCAAAAAGCTCAATCTTAGTCTCCAAAGCACACGATCCCATTTGAAGTCCCTATGCCGCTTAGCAAACTCCAGACGTTTACGTTTGTGAGTGTTCGTGAGAAAAGGCCTTTTCCTTGCATGCCTCCCAAACAGCTTGTTGGCATGTAGAGAGCGTCTGATGGTTGTTTTGGAGACTTTGTGACCCCAAGATGCCACTCTTTGATGCAATTCTGTGACTGAGCTTAGGATTTTTTTTTTTACTTCTCTTACCATCCTCCTCACTGTGCGTTGTGGCAAGATAAACTTGGGACCTCTTCCAGCCTTGTTTGTCACTGTTCCAGTTGTTTTAAACTTCTTAATGATTCCTCTGACTGTAGATATGGGCAAGTTAAGGCGAGTGCCTATTTTCTTGTAGCCATTGCCTGATTTATGAAGGTCGACACACATCTGCCTTACTTGAATGGTGTGTTCTCTTGTCTTTGCCATGTTGACAAATGGGTAAGAGAATTAGGCCTCTGTGTCACGTCATATTTATACCCAGGTCATGAATTACTAATTAAAAGTTCCTAGAAACCCTGACCAACTTTAGCAACTACAGAAAAATATATATTAATAAAATCTATTAAAATTTTCAGCGGAATTGTTAGGGGTGCCAATAATTGTGGGACACATGATTTCAAGGTTTTTTTTTTTTTTTTTTAAATGTGTGATTTTTTTTTTTACCACCAAAGTAATGTACTTAAATAAAAGGTTGGATTTTTTTCTTTTTTTGCATTTGGGTTCTATGTTGTTTAAAAAAAAAAGGATAATTTTTAGAAGTCCACGACCACATCTTAAACAGGGGTGCCAATAATTGTGGAGGGCACTGTATATTAAAACACGAGGCATCAAAGTCTTGCCAAAATGTAAATGGTTTCAGAGAGTTTTTCTTTTAATTTTTTTGGAGCAGTTGTATCAGTTTGCGGATACTTCATTCGTTTTTTTGCTTTTTCCCTTTATCCTATCCTGCACCTGAGCTCTAGTTGGGTTTGTATATTTGATATAGAGAAAAGCTGGGCATGATACACAAAACAAGGATGACACTACCAGACATTCTAGTAATTTCAAGCACAACATACCAGAGGTGGGTAGTAACGAGTTACATTTACTTGAGTAAATTTTTTGGGTAACTAATACTTTTTGGAGTATATTTAAAGATGGGTACTTTTACTCTTACTTGAGTAAATTAATTTTAAAAAATCTGTACTTTTACCTCGTTACTGTGGGCCACGCTCCTCTCGTTACTTTATCTTAATGCAATATATGTTATAAATGCTTCAGTTTGATCCAAACGCGCCGTCTACTTTTCTCTGGGCAATGGGTGATGCCCATTCGCGAATGATTCATTCTTTTGAGTCATATCTGTTCAAAGGCTTGATCAAACCAGTTGGCTAACCATTGAATTGGTTCGTGAATCAGTTTGAATGATTCGTTCAGTATCCTGCCGTGCGCGCTGAGCGTTTGAAACGGTTTACACAGAGTTGTAACGTTTAAGAACAGAAAGAGCGTTGAAGACGTGGCTGGATCTGCACTGAATTGAAAGCAAATCTGCAATGGCTATTATTTGCTTGCGATGAAGATCTGTATTGGATGAACACCATGTGCGCTGTCTACAGTTCAATAGGTATAACTTGGGCTACACTCGTTTACAGTTCATGATACCTCTATGACATTAGTTTGTTGTACGTGTAACTTATAACAGAAGGGAACCAAGTTGAATGCAGCTTCCAAAAGACAAAGTTCATGCTTCTGGGAATGTTTCTAATAAAAATGAAAATAATAATAATAATAATAATAATAATAATAATGCTTAATAATGCTTAATTTGCCAATATGCTGTGGCTGCTGTGTGTCACATGACGACCCCCCCCCATGCCTAGATACAATTAATAATGATATTTCCACAATATTTACGCTTGCAGAAATATACATTTGTTTACATTTTGCAGAACAGATGAAAGAAGATCCGTCAATGTGCATTTGGTTCGTTATGCTCAGATGTTCAGTAACTTAGCGGTTATGTTAGGAGTTTTCACTCTTCTTTGTGTCAGAGGTTATTTATATATGTATATATAATACATACTTATATAATTTATTTCGTGATGCAAATCAGAATTTTCATCAACTGAATTTTATCAACAGTTTTCAGAGTTATGA
Organism: Carassius carassius; assembly: GCF_963082965.1. Taxonomy (NCBI): domain Eukaryota; kingdom Metazoa; phylum Chordata; class Actinopteri; order Cypriniformes; family Cyprinidae; genus Carassius; species Carassius carassius. The sequence goes on from NC_081758.1 coordinate 16,661,023, forward strand.
TCCTTCAAAATATAAATCTAATATATTGATTTATTACCAGTACTGGAAACCGTTTTGCTGCTTAATATTTTTTTGGAACCTGTGAGATTTTGTTGATAAAAAGAACATCATTGATAGTAAATCAACATATTGGAATGATTTCTGAAGGATTATGTGACATTGAAGACTGGAGTAAAGGCTGATGAAATATATATATATATCCATCGATCCATCCATCATCCGGGGCCGGGGCCGGGTCGCGGGGGCAACAGTCTAAGCAGAGACGCCAAGACTTCCCTCTCCCTAGCCACTTCTTCCAGCTCTTCCGGGGGGACCCCGAGGCGTTCCCAGGCCAGCCGGGAGACATAGTCCCTCCAGCGTGTCCTAGGTCTTACCCGGGGCCTCCTCCCGGTGAGACGTGCCTGGAACACCTCCCTGGGAAGGCGTCCAGGAGGCATCCGAAATAGATGCCCGAGCCACCTCAGCTGGCTCCTCTCGATGTGGAGGAGCAACGGCTCTACTCTGAGCTCCTCCCGAGTGACCGTGCTTCTCACCCTATCTCTAAGGGAGCGCCCAGCCACCCGACGGAGAAAGTTCATTTCGGCCGCCTGTATCCGGGATCTTGTCCTTCCGGTCATGACCCACAGCTCATGACCATAGGTGAGAGTAGGAACGTAGATTGACCGGTAAATCGAGAGCTTTGCCTTACAGCTCAGCTCCTTCTTCACCACGACAGACCGGTACAGCGACCGCATTACTGCAGAAGCTGCATCGATCCGTCTGTCAATCTCACGTTCCATCCTTCCCTCACTCGTGAACAAGACCCCAAGATACCTGAACTCCTCCACTTGAGGCAGGCAATCTCCACCTACCTGAAGTGGGCAATCCACCCTTTTCCGACTGAGAACCATGGCCTCGGACTTAGAGGTGCTGATTCTCATCCCAGCCGATTCACACTCGGCTGCAAACCGTCCCAGTGCACGCTGAAGGTCCTGATCTGAGGAGGCCAACATGACAACATCATCCGCAAAAAGCAGCGACGAAATCGTATGGTCCCCAAACCGGACACTCTCCGGCCCTTGGCTGCGCCTAGAAATTCTGTCCATAAAATTTATGAACAGAACCGGTGACAAAGGGCAGCCCTGCCGGAGTCCAACATGCACCGGGAACAGGTCTGACTTACTGCCGGCAATGCGAACCAAGCTCTTGCTCCGGTCGTACAGGGACCGAACAGCCCTAAGTAGGGGGCCACCGACCCCATACTCCCAGAGCACCCTCCACAGGATGTCGCGAGGAACACGGTCGAATGCCTTCTCCAAATCCACAAAACACATGTGGACTGGTTGGGCAAACTCCCATGAACCCTCCAGCACCCTGGAAAGGGTATAGAGCTGGTCCAGTGTTCCACGACCGGGACGAAAACCACACTGTTCCTCCTGAATCCGAGGTTCCACTATCGGCCGAATTCTCCTCTCCAGTACCCTGGCATAGACTTTCCCGCGGAGGCTGAGAAGTGTGATCCCCCTATAGTTGGAACACACTCTCCGGTCCCCCATCTTGAAAAGAGGGACCACCACTCCGGTCTGCCAGTCCAGAGGTACTGTCCCCAACCGCCATGCGATGTTGCAGAGGCGTGTCAGCCAAGACAGCCCCACAACATCCAGAGACTTGAGGTACTCGGGGCGGATCTCATCCACCCCCGGTGCCTTGCCACCGAGGAGCTTTTTAACTACCTCGATGACTTAAGCCAGGGTGATGGACCCTGTCGAGTCCGAGTCCCGAGCCACTGCTTTCTCAATGGAACACAAGTCGGTGGGATTGAGGAGATCCTCGAAGTATTCCTTCCACCGCCCGACGATATCCCCAGTTGAGGTCAACAGGTGCCCACCTCTACTGTAAACAGTGTTGGTAGGGCACTGCTTCCCCCTCCTGAGGCGTCGAACAGTTTGCCAGAATCTCTTCGAGGCCAACCGATAGTCTTTCTCCATGGCCTCACCGAACTCCTCCCAGGCCCGATTTTTTGCCTCCATGACTACCCGGGCTGCAGTCCGCTTGGCCTGCCGGTACCTGTCAGCTGCCTCCGGAGTCCCACAAGCCATCCAGGCCCGATAGGACTCCTTCTTCAGCTTGACAGCATCCCTTACTTCCGGTGTCCACCACCGGGTTCAGGGATTGCCGCCTCGACAGGCACCGGAGACCTTACGGCCACAGCTCAGAGCAGCCGCAGTGACATTGGAGGTGGAGAACATGGTCCACTCGGACTCAATATCTCCAGACTCCCTCTGGATCCGGTCGAAGCTCTGCCGGAGGTGGGAGTTGAAGATCTCTCTGACAGGGGGCTCGGCCAAACGTTCCCAACAGACCCTCACAGTACGTTTGGGTCTGCCGAGTCTGTCCAGCTTCCTCCCCCGCCATCGGATCCAACTCACCACCAGGTGGTGATCAGTTGACAGCTCCGCCCCTCTCTTCACCCGAGTGTCCAAGACATATGGCCAAAGGTCTGATGACAAGACCACAAGTCGATCATCGACCTCTGGCCTAGGGTGTCCTGGTGCCACGTGCACTGATGGACACCCTTATGCTTGACAAACCGTGGTTAGCACAGAAATCCAATAACAGAACATCGATCGGGTTCAGGTCAGGGGGGCCGTTCCTCCCAATCACGCCCCTCAGGGTGTCACTGTCACTGCCCATGTGAGCGTTGAAGTCCCCCAGTAGAACGACGGAGTCTCCAGTCGAAGCACTTTCCAGCACCCCTCCCAGAGACTCCAAGAGCGCCGGGTAGTCCGCACTGCCGTTCGGCCCGTAGGCACAAACGACAGTGAGAGACCTATCCCCGACTCGAAGGCGCAGGGAAGCGACCCTCTCGTTCACCGGGGTGAACTCCAACACATGGCGGCTGAGCTGGGGGGCTATAAGCAAACCCACTCCAGCCCTCCGCCTCTCACCATGGGCAACTCCAGAGTGGTAGAGAGTCCAGCCTCTCTCAAGAAGTGTGGTTCCAGAGCCCAAGCGGTGCATGGAGGTGAGCCCGACTATCTCTAGTCGGTACCTCTCGACCTCCCGCACAAGCTCAGGCTCCTTCCCCGCCAACGAGGTGACATTCCACATCCCTAAAGCCAGATTCCGTGTCCAGCCAGAGATCGGGTCGTCGGGGGTCTCGCCTACGACTGTCGCCCGATCCACTATGCACCAGCCCCTTACGCTCCCTCCTGCAGGTGGTGAGCCCACAGGAGGGTGGCCCCACATCACTCCTTTGGGCTGAGCCCGCCCGGACCCCATGGGGGAAGGCCCGGCCACCAGGCGCTCGCATGCGAGCCCCAACCCCGTGCCTGGCTCCAGGGTGGGGCACCGGCTGTGCCATGCCAGGCGACGTCACGGTCCTTGATTTAAATGTTGACATAAGGGGTTTGTGAACTGTTCTTAGTCTGGCCTGTCACCATGGACCTGTTTGCCTTGGGAGACCCTACCAGGAGCATATAGCCCCAGACAACATAGCTCCCAGGATCATTCGGGTACTCAACCCACCTCTGCAACATACTCATGCAGAAATGTACGTCTCGATGATAGGAGACGCGTGACAAATGAAAACAATATGTGTTCAAAAATCTGTTCAAAATATCAAATATGTTTGATATCCACCAACTGGAAGGGTTCAATGTCTAAAACTAACAAATCTAATTATACACTATGTGATTTTCTGTGAAATCTACCAGCTACGATCAAGACTGCAATTAGCAGAGGAAAAAAAATCTTATAGGGTATTACAATCAACTTTTATTTATTTCTTTCCTTTTTTTTAATACAAACCCAAATGAATGAACTGAAGAACCAAGAGATGAACTCACCATGCCATTGACATGAAAATGTTGGGAAGAAGCAGCCACCAATACCAATCTCCTGCATTTGAGAAAACCGCCATCAGGAGACCAACCAAGATGCCGTTATATCCATACAGGCCGTTTGCGATTGCACCTCTGAGGGGAATACAGTATAACACTGAAAACTTGCAACATTTAGAGCATCATAATGTAAATGCTCTATACGTCATCACCTACTTACCTGTTCTGACCAATGATGAGGGCAGAAATCGTAGCAAACAAAGTGCCAACAAAACCATTGAGTGCCCACCATCGGTTCTGCAGGATCAGTCCAGCAAAGATGATTAGCCCGCTGAGAGGGTTGTTCACAAACATCACCTGAGCAGCTCCCCGCAGCACCCAGTCCAGAATCTGGAGCAAGATAAATTGCCCTGAACAGGGTAAATATGTAACAGAACATGGTCAATACAAAGAAAATCTCCATAGACATTTGAATACAAAACTGTATTTGCATTATGAACATTTACATTATGACTGCAGTACTCCTAATCTGCATATCTGGGATGTTTGTTTTGGATTTAAAGTAAATACACAACATATAAGGTAAGAGCATATTGTTTTACAGTCGGGTGTAGATCACCCATTATCCAACTTGCTAGAGACAAAGTGTCAGCATCTGGATTGAAAAGTTGGGGAGTAAATCAACTAAATTAGCAAATCTAACAGATTCCCACTGGTTTACAGATAACAGAACAGTTTTAGAATGATGAGATACAATATCACTTTGTTCAGTCATCTTCGTCGTGAAAGAAACACGAATGTTTAGCTGGGTTATTGAACAGGTCTTTTCCATACCTGAATATGATTATTTCATTGATCATTTTCTAAATTACTCATGTGCAAACACTCCTACAAACTCATGTACCTTGCATCCATTCACCGAACGCAGCCATGTCTCCAGCAATGTAAAAAACCCATTGCATGAGCTTTGCTTTAAACTTCTGATGTGAATTTGGCCTTTCGGGTCCCTGTGGCTGTTGTGTCTTCTGCTCTGTAGCTTCACAGACTGGATTTGCCATGAGTGGTTGTAGCTCCTGTAAATGTTCACAGATTTCAGTGGTGTAATAAAGGTGCAGATCAAAACCAGGCTCAGGATTGATGTTCTCTGCAGGAGGTGTTTATGTTCCTTTGGCGCAGACGGGACCGGATTTTCCTTTTCAAAAGACAAAAACAGGAAACCCCTCACCTTTGTGTTTTGAGTACTGGGATACTGTGAAGTAGAAGTTCTACAGAGATCCAGTGGGCCACCCTTCAAAAAAAGAATTAAATATTTTATTTATTATTTCATTCAATTTAATTAAGCAAGTTTAGAAACCATCATACTAAATTAGACAGAAATTTACTGATAGTAAGTTTGTGAAAGAGAAAGGAGCAGATGTACCTTAGTGAGCTGCGTTCCAGGCATATATGAGGCCAGTAATAGAAGCAAAGCGGTCCATAATGTCGCAGCTCTGATGGTTTTATAGTGTTGGGCTGCATGCATTGCTCCACCTCTGTTCATGTAGCGCTGATGCAAATGAGTGATAAAGCTCGCTCTCATTCCCTCTGCATTCCTTTGACATACAGTTTGTTCCATTGCTTGAGCAGGTTTCTGTCATTGATTTCACTCTGATTAGCTGTTAAAAGCCATAAAAAATAATACTTTATCCCTCCAAAGTTATGAGAAATGCATTGGGTCTGATCAATATAAACTGTTGATACTTTTCATATGCTATTACTTTATAACTAAAGCAAAGTTTAAGTAGCTGATCACACAAATATGGATTAACTCATTAGTAGGCTACTTGAGGCAAATCCCAGCCCACCAATCAGCTGAGACTTGCTGAGCACAAAAGAACTGTTGTCCAGACCATTGGCAGTTCTGTTCACAAGTGCATGTGAGACGTAACTGTGTCAGACAGGAGACCTGCAGCACAGCTCTCTTCAGATCTGAGCTACTCTATACTGTTCAATATGTTTTTAAAAGAAGTCTCTTGTGCTCATCAAGGCTGCATTTCTTTGATCAAAATGCAGAAAAACTGTGGAGTGACCACAACCATCTCCATCTTAACATCTTAAAAACCAAGGAGATGGTTGTAGATTTTATGAGGAAGATCTTTATATCTATGACAGACTGTATTGCCTTCAAAAGATTCAAACTTTAAGCTGTTAAAACTACTTTAAATGTCAAACCATCAAATGTAAAACTTTTCAAACTTTCTGGTCCATCTTTCTCAAGCCAACTTAAAGTTTATCTAGTTAACAGATTACACTAACATTAGGTTACTTAGGCTATATCATTACCCTTACCTTCCACCTATGGAGATAAAGAAAAAAAAAGTTTTTAAAAGCATCTTCCCCTTTGCTTTTTTTCATAGATCGCACCGTGGTTATGGTTATGTATCGTATAATACACTATTATTCCCAGGCCATCTTCAACATGGGGACAGCACATCAAATTTTCAGTTACATGCTTTTAGTCACTTTTTTCCACTTTTTGAATATTTTCTTAAATTTTATTTGAAGTAAATGCTCTCTGAGCTGATAAACAATGTGAAAAGGAAGAATGGAATCAGAAAATGATTGAGGTTGGTCACTTTTCAATATACCACACCACTGATCTTACACAAGTTTTCTTTTTAAAGGAAAAGTTCACCCAGAAATGAACATTTGCATACAATGCACTCACACTCCAAGGCCATCCAAGCTGTAGATGAATTTGTTTCTTCATTGGAACTGATTTTATGAAATTGCTCATTAATCTGTTTTGACTTCAAAGTGTCGCTACTGGCAAAATTACCAGTCCATAATCCATAACAACACTTTCTCCAGTAAAAAAATCTATCCCGTTGTCCTCTCACATCAAAATCCACCAATTTGTTTAGAACTGTTTTGAACCATTTTTACTTACAAATGGTGCTTGACTTGTGCATATTATTTATTTTAAGTTATTAAGACGAATTAAAAATGTCTTGATATTAATGATACATTTTCACTTTCCACAAGATGTTAATTCATGGACTGGATTACTTGTGGATTACTGTGATGTTTTTATCAGATGTTTGGACTGATTGCACCCATTCACTGCAGAGACTCTATTGTTAAGCAAATGGTTTAATGCTAAATTTCTCTAAATTTATTCTGATGAAGAAACAAACTCCTCTACATCTTAGGTTGCCTGAGGGTGAGTAAATATTCAGCAAATTTTCCTTTTTGGCTGAAATATTCCTTTATGTTTGTCTGGCTCAACCAGACAATTTTAGATGGAGCAAGTGTAATTAACTTTTGCCAACAAGATTTAAAGATGTCCATTAACACTGCGGAAAATTAACTAACAAATTAGTAGCTGAATCAGCTTTATCACAATTTGCCATTTAGCAGGGTTGCCAACTTTCAAGTTTAGCTTGGAGTGAGATTTTTTTTTTAATCTCAATTAAATATCAATTCATATGTACAGGTGCATCTCAAATTAGAATGTCGTGGAAAAGTTAATTTCAGTAATTAAACTCAAATTGTAAAATGTACTCATGCATTTAATAAATTCAGTGCACACAGACAGAAGTAATTTAAGTCTTTGGTTCTTTTAATTGTGATGATTTTGGCTCACATTTAAGCGAAACTCACCAATTCACGATCTCAACAAATTAGAATACTTCATACTTTTTTTAGTGAATTGTTGACCTTCTGGAAAGTATGTTAATTTACTGTACATGTACTCAATACTTGATAGGGGCTCCTTTTGCTTTAATTACTGCCTCAATTCGGCGTGACATGGAGGTGATCAGTTTGTGGCACTGCTGAGGTGGTATGGAAGCCCAAGTTTCTTTGACAGTGGCCTTTAGCTCATCTGCATTTTTTGGTCTCTTGCTTCTCATTTTCCTCTTGACAATACTCAACAGATTCTCTAGGGGGTTCAGGTCTGGTGAGTTTGCTGGACAAGTCAAGCACACCAACACCATGGTCATTTGACCAACTTTTGGTGCTTTTGGCAGTGTGGGCAGGTACAAATCCTGCTGGAAAATGAAATCAGCATCTTCAAAAAGCTGGTCAGCAGAAGGAACCATGAAGTTTTCTTGTCAATTTTGGTAAACAGGTGCAGTGACTTTGGTTTTCAAAACACAGTGGACCAACACCAGCAGATGACATTGCACCCCAAATCATCACAGATTATGGAAACTGAACACTGGACTTCAAACTACTTAGGCTATGAGCTTCTCCACCCTTCCTCCAGACTCTAGGACCTTGGTTTCCAGATGAAATATAAAAGCTTGCTCTCATCTGAAAAGATGACTTTTGACCACTGGGCAACAGTCCAGTTCTTCTCCTTAGCCCAGGTAAGACACATCTGATGTTGTCTGTGGTTCAGGAGAAGCTTAACAAGAGGAATACGTCAACTGTAGCCAAATTCCTTGACACACCTGTATGCCTTGACCCCATCCATTCCTTGTGAAGTTTACTCAGATTCTTGAATCGATTTTGCTTGACAGTCCTCATAAGGCTGCGGTTCTCTCGGTTGGTTGTGCATCTTTTTCTTCCACACAACTTTCTGTTAACATGCTTGGATACAGCACCCTGTAAATAGCCAGCTTCTTTGGCAATGAATGTTTGTGGCTTACCCTCCTTGTGAAGGGTGCCAATGATTGTTTTCTGGACAACTGTCAGATCAGCAGTCTCCCCCATGATTGTGTAGCTTAGTGAACCAAACTGAGAGACCATTTTAAAGGCTAAGGAAACCTTTGCAGGTGTTTTGAGTTGATTAGCTGATTGACATGTCACCATTTTCTAATTTGTTGAGATTGTGAATTGGTGGGTTTTTGTTACATGTGAGCCAAAATCATCACAATTAAAAGAACCAAAGACTTAAACTACTTCAGTCTGTGTGCACTGAATTTATTTAATACACAAGTTTCAAAATTTGAGTTAAATTAGTGAAAAAAATGAAAAACTTTTCCATGACATTCTAATTTATTGAGATGCACCTGCATATACATTGTACATATAAGGGGATAAAAATATTTTGTTGAATGCCTTTTAGCAGCATTTTGTACTTGTCTTGGTTTAAATTCAATATTTGCTTGCATTCACTAATATTTGCTTGTGTGCACTTATATGAGTATCATTAAAAATTAAAAAATAATGAAAGTTATCAACTTTTAAAATTTCCCATTTAAAAAACCTATAAACATGTCTAAATATTTATTAAAATGCAAAACTTAAAAATATCTAAGCAGGTATGACCTGCAATACTCTTTTGAGAAACTAGAGCCATACAGGTAGGCTACCTGGATAAACCATGACATCACAAATGAAAATGATTTTTTTTCCAGAAAAACACAAAATAAACTACATTTGTCTCTTTGCATTGCAATTTAAAACCATTTTCTCCATTTTAACCTTAAATACTACACTAATTGTAATAGGCTATAAATAATAGAATTTTAGGTGTTCATTAATGGACCATAAATATTGCATTATCTCCTCAAAATATTAAATACATTTTATTGAACTTAAATACAGAAAATGTATGGTCACATTATAACTATGGAATACCTGAAGGTTAAAAATACAAGAAAAACATTAATGTTTCATCTCCCATCACTCTCCAGAATAAAATACTGTAAATGTTACTGACAAAATGATCAATGCATAATATGCTCTAATGTTTTACCGAAAGTTGCTGTAAATACCTGTATAGAGCTCCGGGGGTTGATATCACACAATCTGAACTCCGCCATTTTGGCAGGCCATCAGGAGAGCTCTAGAGCGGCTGTAACATTGGTACTGACAGTGGTCTAACAATGATTTAAAACCAGACTATTTAGACCTTACAAACCTTACTATTTTAACATGGTGGACAGCTGCTGTGCTCCAGGATTCCAGAACAGGTGAGGGAAGCTAGGGTTGCCAACCGTCCCATATTAGCCGGTACGCCCCTGTTTCATTTATCTGTCCTGTGCATGACCTCCCTTTTATGATTTATGATGTCTACTGTACTCACAGCTACTGGCTATTTACAATGACAGCTAGGGTCGATTACTTTAAAATGGTGTGTTTAATCGAGGTGTGTTTTAAAAGTTTTAAAAAGGTGTGTTTAATCGAGACGTTTTAGTAGGGGGTGGTTGACTCTTATAAAGAATTGAAACTTTGCAACTTTAGGGATCTTTTCTATTCACAAACAGATTGTAACACTCCAAACAGAAATGAAAACTTTAAACTGCATTACATGACCCCTTTAAACCCATTCAAATGTATTGACAGAGCTGGTTTGTTTGGAACTATTGAGATCTCTGTACGTGAACCGTGTGGAGGCTGCACCAGTGAGATCAAAGAAGTAGCCTATGTCTCTGTTTTTTCAGCAGCTATGGATGAGGCGCTGCGCTACAACGAATTAAGTAAGTAAAAATTGATAGCCTGAATACACTGTAATTTGCTTTGGATAAAAGTGTCTGCTAAATGCATACATTTAAATTTTTAATTTATAATCTGTAATTATGCTACAAATGCCTCGTTTGTAGTGGGTATACTAAAATTTCTTCCATTTGTATCTGTCAAGCAGGCTATAGTACTGTAGATATCTTCAGCATTTTCAAATGTACCTATTCATTCAGGCTACTTCCATTTGGGTGGCCTAAAATTAAAACTGTCAGTCATAATGTATATATAAATGTGGATAGATAGAAGCAGCACTGGAGTCGTTCTAGCCAGCTGACAGTTTATGACTATTTCAGGAAAAACTAAAACAAAACATTCAAGCTGAACAAAGAAGATCAGAGGCACATTTACCTGTTGAGAACAGGCCCAAATATTTCTTTTTTGGAGTGTCTATTTACACTAAGTGCAAATAGCCTGCCTTGATGGCGGAGGCTATTTACACCAACTACACCCACCTAAATGTGATTTAGCAAGTCAAAATTACAAAAGTCAGTCAACAGTCGTCACCTCCAATGGCGCATATGGGAAAACGTGTGTCCTACTCATTTTGACACAATTGACCCGGGTTCAAATCTGCCTTTTGGTCATGTGTCATCAACTTGTCATGTGACACACAGCAGTCACAATACCACTGTATAACTGATATAGGCTTATGTCCCTACTGAAGAAAATGTTTATGGTTTCCACTACAAATAACCATTACAAATATTACAAACCATCACCTTATAACCATTAAAACCATTAAAAATGGTTTTCTGTAGTGTGTTTAAGGACATATTCCATTA